>NC_058081.1:276242401-276542401 GCF_014858855.1 Bufo gargarizans | reverse complement strand
AGCTGTATGATGTAACCGGCTGATTTGCTACATGTTAATAAGTCATCATTTGTAAAGGGATGAAATACGTATTTTCATAACTGTATATTTACATTACAGAGTGTCGGCGAGAGATACAAAAGTAATGTAAGCATTGTACCTGGACATTTTCTGTCACATATCTCTCTGATCCGCTCCAAATTCCTCCTCTTCAAATCCAAGCATTTTTTTTAATATGGCCATCCTAGGGTTATAGCCCTTAAACTTCCTCTTGAGCTCGGAATGGATTTCACTCACAATGGCCTGCTTCTCAGTGTGGAACCTGGTCCGGTCATTGCCCCACTCCAACACGGGCTGCAGGATAAAGATGCAAGCATATAATCCCAATTTTTATAAATACAAGTATTGTAAATAATGTCCTCAGCAAAACATCAAAAAGTATTTTATCTTCGAAGGGGAAATATTAGATTTAATGTTACCGTTATAAGATGGGATTGTATTGTGATTGTATGTGTGTGGGGTCTGAGCAATCGGATATTGGCAAGCTGAGCAGAGCTGTACCTGTCTAGTGAAGTGACAGTACGGCATGGGGTGTACAGCTGGTTCCCCTCCCTATGGTGCACCCTGGGTAACTCTAAATGTACCAGCAAATACTGGAGATAAGACAAAGAAAGCTTCTCCTGAGTCCTGCGCAACAGGACACAAAATCTAATCTATAGACTGTGTGTGTTTGTGGAGTATATAGTGTGCGGCAGGAAAAGTGATGTGCAAAGTGCACGTGAGAGATATTTCTCTGCTGTCCATACATACATGCTACAGACATAGTGCTGTGATGTTACAACAATACTTAGTGCACCAATCAGTAATATCTACTTAGACCTGATAAAATGTGAAGTTCTATGTATCGCGGAAAAAAAAATGGATCATAAGTGGCAATTTTTCGCAATCACAAATATTTTATAACACTCTATCTGCATATAAAGCAATTTGTCTGATATGCATGTGAAATGTAATCAAATACACTGGTATAATGTGAAATTACATATAGTGATCAGGAGTTCTTCCTCACTGTCTCGAAAATTGCTTCCGACCATCTTTTCCAATCGCCTCAAACTTCAGGTAGATCAAAAACAGTTGCTAGGCCACGGCCCTTTTTGCGCATGCGTATTAAGCTAATTTTACATTGCAATTTTAGTAATGAAAAAAAAAAATGTGAACGAAGATAGCGAATTTGCGAATTCACGAATATATGACGAATATTCGGCAATATATTCACGAAATATTGCAAAATCGAATATTGCCCCTGTTGCTCAACACTACCAGCCAGTAGTGTGGCATCAGAGCAGGTATTCAGTGCGGCAAGGGGCATAGTTACCCCTAAGAGAACTCACCTTTCTTCCCAAAATGTTATCTTCATATAGATAAATCAGGTGTGGATCAACCAGGATTTCCAGACAGCAGTGCCTGATGCAACACAATAGATTATTTTTCTCACTCCCTAGTGTACTTTTACATACATAGATGTACACCACATTGCACTTGTGCCAATCACATTATTACAGTGTGCCATTTCATAAATTTGGCACAACCTAATAAACTGACATCAAAACCACTGCCAAAGTGTCAATGATAAATTCCTCCCCTAGAAGTCAGTCTCAAGTCCATCTCCTGCTGTGAGGTGTTTGGGTACGTCTATCTCCTCATTCCAGCTATCACTTTTTCGCTGATATTTCATTTTCTGTTCCTATGATGGAACAAAAATTATCCGCATTTCTATAAGAATTTATGTCATTTTGTTCCAGGAAATTATCTTAACCTTCTATGAAGCCATCAACTGTATTGCTGTAACATAATGGAGCACTTATTCCTCAGACCCTAATACAAACCATTTTGTATGTACAAATAAAGTGTAACATGTAAAAGTTTTTTTTAAATAAAAAGTAGAGTAATGTATCCTAAGTTTGCAATGCATGTAATGCTTAATAACAAAATATTTTAATGAACGTTCTCATCATTGACTCGGTTCAATGAATTCATAAATACTTTATGCAATTATATGTTTTGTTTTCTAGATAATTACTATCAGACAAGCTGAATATTCAATTACACTGTTTTAAAATTTACGTTGATAGAGATGCTCTTTAGTTTCCCATATGATAGACTTTAATCAGACCCATGCTGTTAGTGTCATAAGTCCCAGAACTTGTACCAGCCACTTGCTGTCTTCCTACTTTTCCCAAGTATAACAACGTATTTAAGTTTATTTCAATAATTGCAATCACAGCTTATCAACTAGGCCTGACCCCGGTCATCAAGTTAGAATATTTTACTTTAGATTAAAAAAGAGCATTTTCTTTTTCTTGATGGAGGCCAAATCACTGACCCTTTGCAGATGTTGTGAAAATATTCCCAATGTCCTTTCAGAACGTAGATGTTATGGCAGCATAACCTTCTTTGGCACATGGTATGCAATTCAGCTGATTAGAAATTTGAATGAATACTGTAGCTTAAAGAGAATCTGTCACCAGTTGTATAACTTAGGGCAACATAAACTAGTGGCAGGTGTCCTTAGCAAAATGTTGGGTCACTTTCTGTAATTGACCCAGCCATTTTGCCCAAATCCTGTACTGAACATCTCCAGGACATGACAATATGTCCTCATACTCATGAGCTCATGGTTCTCCCCTCACACGTGCTGCTGATGCATATGAGAGGCAAGTGGGTGAGGAGAGCCATGAGCTCATGAATATAGCGACTCATTGGCATGCGCTGTCACTGTTAGAATTTAAAAGTGAGGGCAGCAAATAAATTGGTAACAGATTCGCTTTAAAAAGTATATTCTCTGTGAGAACAATTATTTATATATATATATATATATATATATAAAATTATATAAATATATATATACAGTATATATATATATATAGTGAGACAGTGACAGATCTCACACAGGTTAGAGGCAAGGAAGGGGTGGATAGTGCGGTCCACACCCCTATTCCCCCACAGGTTAGACCAGCTAGAGGTACTCAGGCTGGCATAAAGCACCTCCCAGGGGGTCAGAAAGGTGGGAGTGTGTTGCCGGTGGACAGAGGCCTGGAGGCTCTGTGAGTGTGGTCTTAGCTGGGCAAGGCTGAGGGACCACAAGGCTGGGAGATAGCCTGGAGTTGGGGGACAAAGCGACGCCTGGGAGGCGGACTACTGAGCCCCAATCCCGCACAAGAGACACTGGACTGGAGACAGTGCTCTGTACATCCAGGAGGCTGTGGGACATTGGCTGGGAAAGCCGTTTTGGTTCACAGGGTGTGAACGGTCACTTAAGTGAGTCAGGAATATTGTGTTTAGTTAGAGCCTGGGCGGGCGAGTGTTTATTGTTTTCTTGTTTTGCTTTTGCTGGTGTGCCACAATAAATGCACTTTTTGGACCTTAAACCTGGTGTCCTGAAGCCATATCTGTGGGGATGATCCCCCTGAAAGAAAGCTAACCCTCACAATTTATATATATATATACTAGACATTAAGCTCGTTACAGTAACAGGCATTTGAACAGTAGTGCATAAACATTAATATGATCAGTCTATATTAAATAGCAAGGGAATTTGATGCTGACACTATGGCTGTGGCTGAAACAGTTGACTGGGGCTAATTACTGAGACTGCTGGCAGTGTGACTGGTGGCTGTGGCTGGTGTCACTGACTGATGGCTGAGATAGCTGGCACTGACTGGTGGCTAAGACAGCTGGCAATGACTGGTGGCTGAGACGGCTTGCACTGACTGGTGGCTGAGACGACTGGCACTGACTGGTGGCTGAGACTGCAGGCACTGACTGGTGAATGAGACTGTGGGCACTGTGACTAGTGGCTGAGATGGCTGGCAGTAACTGGTGGTGCTGAGACTGCGGCTGTGGTTGAGACTTCTTTCACTATGACTGGTGGCACTGACTGATAGCTGAGACAGCTAGCACTGACTAGTGGCTGAGATGGCTTGCACTGACGTGTGGCTGAGGCGACTGGCACTGACTGGTGGCTGAGACTGCGGGCACTGTGACTGGTGGCTGAGATGGCTAGCACTGACTGGTGCCTGAGATGGCTGGCACTGACTGCTAGCACTGATTGCTGGTGCTGAGTCTGCTGGCACTGTGACTGGTGGCACTAACTGATGGCTGAGATGACTGGCACTGGCTGAAACCGCGGGCACTGTGACTGGTGGCTGAGATAGCTTGCACTGACTGGTGGTGCTGAGACTGCTGGCACTGTGACTGGTGGCAATTACTGATGGCTGAGATGGCTGGCACTGACTGGTGGCTGAGTGGTGTGCTGCAATTCTATTGGCCGGCAAGATGTGCATGCGCATTTAAATTGGCGCATTGTGCATGTTCATCTAAATCAGTGCATGCGCATTTAACTTTGGCGCACAGGGCTTTTATTATATAGGATATATATATATATATATATATATTATAAGAAGGTACCTGGAATCATCGTGGATGGAGGGTATGTGTCACTGAGGTTCCTGGCCTCGGTGAAGTAAGAGCCGGTATTTTATGTGTCAGCAGCTATTGCTAATTGACACCTGGAGATTAAGCATGGCTGTAATAGCAGATCCGGGATGGCTCTTACTGGGAGAAGTCAAAGTGCTGGGTGGGTGACTACTCCCTATGTTGCAGGCCGGGTTTTGTCAGGCATAAATGCAAGCCAGTACTGCCAGGTGTGGTGGATTTACCTCCCTCTGACAGTGGAGCTCAGGAGTCTGTGTGCTGTGAACTGAGGGCTGTGCTGGGATTTGAGGTTTGAGCCCAGCTTGAGGACTCAGGCCCCTCTAAAGGTGAACAGGCCACCTGTGGACTTGATGAAGCTGAACTCCTAACATGGTGTAAATTAACACCCAGGAGAAAAGGTGACTTTTATTGTTTATGGACTTTCCTTGCGTGTATACACCAATGTGTTAATAAACACCGTTGTTTGATTCAAAAACCATGTACTTTGCCTATATGCTGCATCCGCTAGTCCTAACTACCAGAGCGAATCCACACAAAATATATATATATATATATATATATATAAATAATCATTTTAACCATAGACCACTGAAAGATAGACTTCAGAAATTATATTGGTACCCAGGAAACTCAAGGGCAAACATTCTTAATTCGCATGATGTAGAGGAAGAAAGGAAAGAATGTAGAGGAGGAAAGGAAAAGATGCGTGGCACTCACCGAAGTAGATATTATGTTGCTGCTTTATTCAAACTTCATAAGAAGACAGTGCGCATATAGGATCCTGGGGCGGACAGTCTGTAGCAACTGGTAGCGGCTACGGCCGTTTCGCGCGTGTGATCGCGCTTCCTCTAGCCGCTGTGGACGTCATCGTGCAACCCTGCGCTTTATAGAGGCGGCTCCACGTAGCTGGCACCATCGGCTACAGCTGTGCGCCGCAGGCTAGTGACAATCATACCTTTAAAAATGTGAGCAGGGGGAACAAGTACATGCAAAATGGATACAAAGATATCTATTGGAGTTCTGTTAAGGTACATTATACGAAAAGTGATGAATACAAAATAACCATGCGACTAAAAATATGCATATGAACAAATAAATCGCAAATGCGGGTCACTAGGTATAGCTGGCTACTGACACAGAAACTATGCCCCGTTAAAGGAAAACAGACATGTCGTTCCTGTCATTCAGCCCCGCCGCTCCCATGGCTCCAGTGAGTATAATCCACATTGCTTCCCTCTGCAGGAGCAGGCGATGCCGATCCCCGCATCTAGGGATGGGCGAACATGCTCCACTCCCGCAAAGGAACAACACCGTGGATGGGCATCATGGGCGGTGTGAATATGCTCAATCAAGCGTGGGCAACCTCTACTCGAATGTACAGAGCCGACATGTTCACGGATAGGTTTAAATAAGGGGCGGATCGTTTTCCCAATGTAAAATCTTTTACGGGGCAAAAGACGACATACACAACATAGGGTGTGCGACAATTAATAAAGTCGCGTACTACGTGCTTAGTTCCTCCTATCTGTAGCCATTTACTACAAGTATTCAGTGCACAGAAAGAACAGTGCCCACATCTATAATTACCTCTGGATTTCTTAAGCCAGATTTCTGAAGCTACGTGGAGCCTCCTCTATAAAGCGCAGGGTTGCGCGATGACGTCCACAGTGGCCAGAGGAAGCTCGATCACTTGCACAAAACGGCCATAGCCGCTACCACTTGCTACAGAGTGTCCGCACCAGGATCCTATATGCGCACTGTCTTCTTATAAAGTTTGAATAAAGCAGCAACATAATATCGACTTCAGTGAGTGCCGCACATCTTTTCCTTTCTTCTCTACATCATGCAAATTGTTTTGGCTTGACCTCTTTACTCTGAGCACCACATACGAAGTTTACTATACCACAGAACCGGTTTCTTGCAATACAGGGCTGAAAACTTAGTGTGAGCAGTGCCGCCGTATTCATTTTCTCACCCTCAACAAACATTCTTAATCCCACAAAAATACTGTAGTCCCCCCGTCTTAATTCTATCAACTGTAAATTGATGAATAAGGGATTATAATAATACATTTTTGTACATCCGATTACAAAAGATACATGTAAGATAAAACACTATCTAACATGCAATTCCACATATATCGTATATGCATTATGGTGTCCATGTCCCCAAAAATATATTGGTGAAACAACTTGTGACCTCAAGACACGATTAAATCAGCACCGGTACTCTATACAAAAAAAAAAAAAAACCATATGGACTTGCCTGTATCAAAACACTGCTGACATGGGCCACGTTGAAAATTACTTGAACTGCATTGTCATTGACAATGTCCCCATGCCAAGAATAGGTAATTGCATTGGAAATTCAGACTTACCGTAAATCTTTAAAACCATTGGGTCTGAATATTGATTATAAACCCTAGCTAATTGTATAAAGGTAAGTTTTTCTGTTCTCTAACTTGTGGTCCCATTCTACAATATAATGTTGGCAACCGTATTTTTGTTATTAATTGTTTTTCTTTTTTTTTTTTAACCCTTTCAACCGCAGGCCAGTTTTCGTCTTCCTGCCTAGGCCATTTTTTTTTCAAATCTGACATGTGTCACTTAATGTGGTAATAACTTGAAAAAACGCTTTTGCTTATCAAGGCTATTCTGAGATTGTTTTCTCATCACATATTGTACTTAATGACAGTGGTAAAATTGAGTCAAAATATTTCATTTCTATTTATAAAAAAAATACAAAATTTACCCAAAATTTAGAAAAATTAGCAAATTTCCAAATTTCAATTTCTCAACTTTTAGAATAGTAATAACTCCAAAAATAGTTATTACTTTACATTCTCCATATGTCTACTTCATGTTTGGATCATTTTATGAATGCCATTTTATTTTTTGGGGACGTTAGAAAGCTTAAAAGTTTAGAAGCAAATCAAAAACCAACTTTTAAAGGAGCAGTTCAGGTTTGAAGTCACTTTTTGAGGCTTACATAATAGAAACTACCGAAAAATGACCCAATTTTAGAAACTACAAAACTGATTTTACAAACTGTGTTAACCCTTTAGGTGTGACACAAGAATTAATGGGAAATGGTGATGAAATTTCAGAATTGTACTTTTTGGGCAGATTTTCCGTTTTAATATTTTTTTTCCACTGACAAAGCAAGGGTTAACAGCCAAACAAAACATAATTTTTATTTCCTTGATTCTGTAGTTTATAGAAACACCCCATATGTGGTTGTATACTGCTGTACGGGCACACGGCATTGCGCAGAAGGAAAGGAACGCCATGTGGTTTCACTAGGGATAATGTTAAGCTGCCATGTCACATTTATAGATGCACCCCTAGAGAAAAAATCCCCAAACCATTTTGGAAACTACGGGATAAGGTGGCAGTTTTGTTGGTACTATTTTAGGGTACATATGTTTTTTGGTTGCTCTATATTACACTTTTTGTGAGGCAAGGTAACAAAAAATAGCTATTTTGGGCCAAATTTTATTTTTTGTTATTTACAATGTTCATCTGACAGGTTAGATCATGTGGTATTTTTATGGAGCAGGTTGTTAGGAACGTGAAAATACCAAATATGACTATATGACTTTTTTTGGTTGTTTGTTTCATTTTTTTTTATAATAAAGCATTTTTGAAAAAAAATATTTTTTAGTGTCTCCATATTCTGAAAGTCATAGTTTTTTTTTGTTTTTGGGCGACTGTCTTATGTAGGGGCTCATTTTTTTCGGTATGAGATGATGGTTTGATTGGTACTATTTTAAGGTGCGTATCCCTTTTTTATTGCTTGGTATTACACTTTTTGTGATGCAAGGTGACAAATAGAGTTGAGCGGACACCTGGATGTTCGGTTTCAATGGGTTTGGCCAAACTTCTGTCATGGTCTTACCTTCTTGCTGTTCTCCTTCGTTTGACATGTGCTGGCGGCCATCTTGGTTTCTGGGTTTCTTGTAGCCTCCCACCCTGCGGCTTCTCCTTCCCACTGGGGGGAGCTGGATGCCTAGCTCATATATATAGGAGGTCTGTGGCTTCAGTTCCTTGCTTGGTCCTCCTGTGTTCACATGCTTCTAAGACTGCTGCTGCTTCTGGTTCCTGATCCTGGCCTCGTCTGACTACCCCGCTGGTTCCTGATCCTGGCTTCGTCTGACTACCCTTCTGGTTCCTGACCTCTGGCTACGCAAGACCCTGCTTCGGTTTAGCCATCCGTTTGGACTTTTGCTTACAGCTTGATTTTCAATAAAGCCTTCTTATTTCCACTTATCTCTTGTTGTACGTCTGGTTCATGGTTCCATGACATTAGGACCAAGCCATGAATTCTGACGGTACAGGGCCATCCTCGCTACCTACGCTGATTGCCAGACTTGATCAGCAGGATCACCTGTTGGGTCGGTTCGCTGTGGCGTTGCAAACCCTGCTTGAACGCACGGCTCATTTCGCTTCCGTTGCCGATGGGTCGGTTGTCGCTCCTGGGCCCGCTCCTACTGCCGCCCCGGTTGTTGCGCCAGAGTCTACCCCGACACCTGTTGCTGCGCCTGCGGTGTCTCGGGGTATGACCGGTTCTGCCCCCCTTCCACAGCGCTTTGGGGGAGAGCCAACTCAGTGCCGAGGTTTCCTTAACCAGGTGGGCATTTATTTCGAGTTGCTGCCACATGCCTTTCCTACTGAGAGATCAAAGGTGGGCTTCTTGATCTCGCTGCTCTCGGACAAGGCCTTGGCCTGGGCCAGCCCTTTATGGGAGAACAACAATCCGGTGGTTGCCGAGTTTTCCGGTTTTGTTGCTTCTCTTCGGAAGGTATTCGATGTGCCGGCTCGTGCTGCCTCTGCTGCGAAGCTCCTTATGTCCATCAGACAGGGTTCACGATCCGTAGCTGAATACGCCATTGAGTTTCGTACCCTGGCAGCAGAGGTGGGCTGGAATAATGAGGCTCTGGTCGCTGCTTTCTCTCATGGTCTCTCGGATGCCTTGAAGGATGAGGTTGCAGCTAAGGACCTACCAGTGGAGCTCGAATCTCTTATTTCTTTCCTGATTTTGATTGACACCAGACTCAGGGAGAGACCTTCCTTTAAGGAGAGCCTGCGGAGGTCTTCTAACAGATTGGCGCCTACGTTTGCTGTCCCACCCGTGCCTCCCTCTCCTCCCACGCCTCCTGGGGATGACTTGTCTGGGGGTGAACCCATGCAGCTGGGGTTTGCTCGCCTGTCCGAGGGGGAGAGGGTACTCCGGAGACGCGAGGGCCGATGCATGTACTGTGGTCTCGGTGGGCATTTTCGGTTGGCATGTCCGAACCGTCCGGGAAACGATCGCACCTGAGATCCTGTCGGGGGCAGATCTTGGGTGGAGTCTCCTCGTCCCCGGTTTCCCGTGTTGACAAACCACTGATCACTGTTGTCCTTTCCTGGGTCGGGGGCTCGGTGACGACCCAGGCGTTGGTGGACTCTGGTGCTGGTGGTTTGTTCATTGATAGTGTGTTCGCTGCCGCCAATTCCATTCCTCTGCAGCCTCGAGGTTCCCCACTGGCTCTTGAGGCGATAGACGGCAGACCCCTTCTGCCGCCACACGTGACTCATGAGACCCTTCCAGTGGGGATAGCCATTGGTGCCGTTCACAGAGAGTCGGTCTGTCTCCAGGTTATTTCGTCTCCACACTACTCGGTGGTCTTGGGGTACCCCTGGCTCCAGAAGCATAATCCGACTTTCGATTGGAGATCGGCCGAGATCCTCTCGTGGTCACCGCAGTGTGGGGCTAGTTGCATCCATGGGCCTGTCAAGTTGCTGTGTACTTCCTCGGACTCTCTGTTGCCTCCTGAATACGAAGAGTACCGGGATGTATTCGATAAGGTGCGCGCGGTTGCCCTACCTCCGCACCGCCCATACGATTGTGCCATAGAGTTACAATCTGGTGCCGTTCCTCCTCGTGGCAAAGTCTATCCACTGTCGGTAGCGGAGAATGAGGCCATGGAGGAGTACGTGAGGGAGGCGCTTTCACGCGGACACATTCGCAAATCCTCGTCCCCGGCAGGGGCTGGATTTTTCTTTGTGAAAAAGAAGGGCGGTGAGTTGAGGCCTTGCATCGATTACAGGGGTCTCAATCGCATCACGATCAAGAACGCTTACCCGATACCCTTGATTTCCGAGCTGTTCGATCGCCTCAAAGGGGCCACGGTCTTTACCAAACTCGACCTGAGGGCGGCATATAACCTGGTAAGGATCAAGGCGGGCGATGAGTGGAAGACCGCGTTTAACACCAGGACCGGTCATTATGAATCCTTGGTTATGCCCTTTGGGTTGTGCAATGCGCCCGCAGTCTTCCAGGAATTCATCAACAATGTTTTCCGTGACCTGTTGCAGCAGTGTGTGGTGGTCTATTTGGATGACATCTTGGTATATTCTGAATCCATGGAGGCCCACATTATGGATGTCAGACGAGTGTTGCAACGGTTACGAGAGAACAGGCTGTTCGGTAAGCTTGAGAAATGCGAATTTCACCGATCCCAGGTAACCTTCTTAGGTTACATCATTTCCGCTGAGGGGTTCTCCATGGATCCTGAGAAGGTTTCGGCTGTCTTACAGTGGCCCCAGCCCAGTGGTCTCCGTGCCCTGCAGCGCTTTTTGGGCTTCGCCAATTATTATCGGAAGTTCATCAGGGACTTTTCTATGCTAGCCAAGCCTCTCACGGATCTGACCAGGAAGGGCAGTAATTTCCAGGTCTGGCCGCTCGAGGCCATCCGAGCTTTTGAGGCTCTAAAGTCCGCCTTTGTGTCGGCTCCGATTCTGTCGCATCCCAACCCTGGGTTGCCCTTTGTCCTCGAGGTGGACGCGTCTGAGACGGGAGTAGGCGCCCTTCTGTCTCAGCGTAGAACACCAGAGGGTCCTCTGCTTCCTTGTGGGTTTTACTCCCGGAAACTGTCTTCCGCGGAGTGCAACTATCAGATTGGTGACAGGGAGTTATTGGCCATCGTGCAGGCCCTTAAAGAATGGAGGCACTTGCTCGAGGGTTTGGTGGTTCCGGTTCTCATCCTGACGGACCACAAGAATCTGACCTACCTTTCTGAGGCCAAGAGATTGACACCACGTCAGGCCAGATGGGCTCTGTTCTTGTCACGTTTTAATTACGTGGTCTCCTACCTACCCGGTTCCAAGAACATCAGAGCGGATGCCTTATCACGGCAGTACTCCGAGCTGTCCGGGGAGGAGTCGATTCCGACTTCGGTCATACCTCCGAATCAGATCCTGGCCGCCATTCGCACCAGCCTGACCTCTCCCCTGGGTGAGCAGATTTTGGCGGCTCAATCTGGTGCTCCCTCTGGGAGACCCAACGGCAGATGTTTTGTGCCTGAGGAGTTGCGCACTCGGTTGTTGCGAACCTACCATAACTCCAAGGCCGCGGGGCATCCTGGAAAGAATCAGCTGTCCTGGGCTGTTTCACGTCTGTTCTGGTGGCCTTCTCTACGTTCCGACATCGCCGCATATGTAGCGGCATGCTCCGTTTGTGCCCAGAGTAAGTCCCCTCGGCACCTTCCGTTGGGCCTTTTGCAACCCATAGCCACCGGGGAGCGCCCATGGTCACACCTGGGGATGGATTTCATTGTGGACCTCCCTGCATCCCGAGGCCATACGGTCATTCTCATGATTGTGGATCGGTTTTCCAAAATGTGCCACTGTGTTCCTCTCAAGAAGTTACCCTCTGCACAAGAGTTGGCCACGATTTTCGCCAGGGAGGTCTTCCGGTTGCACGGTTTGCCCAAGGAGATTGTGTCGGATCGGGGGAGTCAGTTTGTGTCCAGGTTCTGGCGCGCCTTTTGCTCCCAGTTGGGGATTCATCTCTCTTTCTCCTCGGCCTACCACCCTCAGTCCAATGGGGCCGCAGAACGATCCAATCAGGCCTTGGAGCAATTCCTTCGTTGCTATGTCTCCGATCACCAAGACAACTGGGTTGACCTCCTGCCTTGGGCTGAGTTTGCCAGGAACACGGCGGTGAACTCTTCCTCTGGGACGTCTCCCTTCATGGCCAATTATGGGTTCCAACCTGCCGTGTTACCGGAGGTATTCTCTCCCCAGGATATTCCGGCTGTGGAGGATCACCTTTCCGTCCTACGTGCTTCTTGGGTACAGATCCAGAGGTCCCTTGAGGTCTCTGCGCAGCGCCAGAGACTCCAGGCTGATCGCAGACGAGCGCCCGCTCCTTCCTACCAGGTCGGAGACCGTGTATGGTTGTCCACCCGCAACCTCAACCTTCGAGTGCCCACTCCCAAGCTGGCGCCTCGCTTTGTTGGTCCCTTCCGAGTGCTTCGCAGGGTAAACCCGGTAGCTTATGCCCTTGCGCTTCCTCCTGGCATGCGGATCTCCAACTTGTTTCATGTCTCCCTGTTGAAGCCATTGGTGTGTAATCGTTTCACTTCCTCGGTTCCTCGGCCCCGTCCGGTCCAAGTGGGCAATCGTGAGGAATATGAGGTGAGCAATATCCTGGACTCACGCCTGGTCCGCGGTCGGTTGCAGTTTTTGGTCCATTGGCGTGGTTATGGTCCAGAGGAGCGTTCCTGGGTTCCCTCCGCAGATGTCCATGCTCCTGCTTTGCTCCGAGCCTTCCACGCACGCTTCCCTCAGAAACCATTCCTTACTCCGCGGAGGAGGGGCCCTTGAGGGGGAGGTACTGTCATGGTCTTACCTTCTTGCTGTTCTCCTTCGTTTGACATGTGCTGGCGGCCATCTTGGTTTCTGGGTTTCTTGTAGCCTCCCACCCTGCGGCTTCTCCTTCCCACTGGGAGGAGCTGGATGCCTAGCTCATATATATAGGAGGTCTGTGGCTTCAGTTCCTTGCTTGGTCCTCCTGTGTTCACATGCTTCTAAGACTGCTGCAGCTTCTGGTTCCTGATCCTGGCCTCGTCTGACTACCCCGTTGGTTCCTGATCCTGGCTTCGTCTGACTACCCTTCTGGTTCCTGACCTCTGGCTACGCAAGACCCTGCTTCGGTTTAGCCATCCGTTTGGACTTTTGCTTACAGCTTGATTTTCAATAAAGCCTTCTTATTTCCACTTATCTCTTGTTGTACGTCTGGTTCATGGTTCCATGACAACTTCACAAAAAAGTTTTAAGTTCGGGACCCAAACTTTACCCGAACTTAACCCCGAATCCGAACCCCATTGAAGTCAAAGGGGACCCAAACTTTTGGGCACTAAAATGGCTGTAAAAATGTCTTGGAAAGGGCTAGAGGGTGGCAAATGGCATCAGAAATGTGGTTAAGAGCACGGCAAGTGGTCTGCAAACAAGTGTGGATAGGGAAATTACTTTAAATAACATAAAATGCATTTAAAAAAAATCTTGATCTAGAAGGACGAGGTCCATATGGAGTAGTAGGCTGAGGAGGAGGTGGATGTGATGGTGTAGGTGGAAGCGGCGGTGGAGGAGGAGGTAGCCTACACTGCTTTTTGGTTTTAAATGTATTTTTCTTTTTTTTTAAATTAGGGTACACCCCAAAACATTGGGAACTATAAACTGTGATAACCCCCTCCAGTCATGCTAAACACGCGTTCAGACAATACACCTGCTGCAGGGCAGGCCAGCACCTCCTAGGCATAAAGGGCAAGCTCAGGCCATGTGCCCAATTTGGAGACCCTGAAGTTGAAGGGGGCAGACCCATCATTCAGTACGTATAGGCGTGTGAACACATACCGCTCCACCATGTCGCACATCCCCGTGATGTCCACGATCCAATTGGATATCTGCTCTATCAACTTTTGATGTTCTTTTATGCGCCTATCATGGTGATCACGGGTGGCGGGGAATCAGGGTTCCAGGCTGGAAAGGGAGCCTGCGAAAGGGATACCATATCCAAGGGAGGTCAATAGATGAAATCAAATGTAATTGAGCGGAAATGTGGGACAAAGTATTGAAGCATAAGCTTCCAAGTTAAGTAGAGGGCGCGCGGCAATTACCCACTCCCGGCTCGGGGAGGTAGTGACGATAAATAGAAATACAGGACTCTTAAGATGCCCTGTTATTGGAATGATTAATAAAAAATTATAGGAAATGTTACTGGGGTATTTTGGATTTGGAAACGTTAGCCAGGAGAGACCCTGTTGCCGCTTTGTTGACTTTAGATAACTTCTGCCTGAGCGCATGTCCCTGTGACATCCACGAATCATTTGAATATCTTCTCTATCAACTTTCAATGTTCTTTTCTGAGCCTACCATGTTGATCACGTTTATCGGTGAATCAGGGTTCCACACCGGAGAGGGAGCGTGAGAAAGAAAGACCTCATCCAAGGGAGGTTAATGGCTGCAATGGGATAAAGCAAAGATGTGGGACAAGTTATTAAAGCAGAAGGATCGAATGAAAGGGGCAATTAAAGATTAATTTTAGAAATTTAAGTCCCTGTCACCTATGTAGAGCATTTTTTTTTTTATCGCCATAAGGCTCGTTTCACACTAGCGTTCGGCTGTCCGCTCGTGAGCTCCGTTTGAAGGGGCTCACGAGTGGACCCGAACGCTTTCGTCCAGCCCTGATGCAGTCTGAATGGATGCGGATCCGCTCAGACTGCATCAGTCTGGCAGCGTTCAGCCTCCGCTCAGCAGGCGGACACCTGAACGCTGCTTGCAGCGTTCGGGTGTCCGCCTGGCCGTGCGAAGGCGTGCGGATCCGTCCAGACTTACAATGTAAGTCAATGGGGACAGATCCGTTTGAAGATGCCACAATATGGCTCAATCTTCAAACGGATCCGTCCCCCATTGACTTTCAATGTAAAAGTCTGGACGGATCCGCTCAGGCTAATTTCACACTTAGCCATTTTTTGCCAATATAATGCAGACGGATCCGTTCTGAACGGAGCCACCGTCTGCATTAATATGAGCGGATCCGTTCAGAACGGATCCGATCGAACGCTAGTGTGAAAGTAGCCTAAATTAGTTAATGTCACCCACCAATGGAACAGATTATTTAAAAAAAAAAATCGGTCCCTGTCACCTATGCACAGCAAAAATTGAAAAAAATTCAACCCAAGAATGTAACAGAAAAAATAGTGAAATGTATTAACCTGTCTACTAGGTAGAGCAGGGGTATATCACAGCCAAAAATTGGTGAATTTCACCCAAAAATGTAACAGCCAAATTAGTGATTTATTTTTACCTGTCTACTAGGTATAGCAGTGGTATATTACACCCAAAAATTGGTGGTGAATTTCACCCAAAAATGTAACAGACAAATTAGTGAATTTTTTTAACCTGTCTACTAGGTAGAGCATGGGTATATTACACCCAAAAAATGGTGAATTTCACCCCAAAATGTAGCAGACAAATTAATTAATTTTTTAAATCTGTCTACTGGGTATAGTAGTGGTATATCACACCCAAAAATTGGTGAATTTTACCCAAAAATGTAACAGACAAATTAGTGAATTTTATTAACCTGTCTACTGGGTATAACAGTGGTATATCACACCCACAAATTTGTGAATTTCACCTGAAACAATGGCTGGTTAAGGCCGGAATAGATATCTATTCTGCACAAGGCATGTGCAAATCCTGTGGGATCCATGCCTAGTTCATTTTAATGAACGTGAGCTTGTCCACATTGGCTGTAGACAGGTGGCTGCGCTTGTCTGTGATAACGCCCCCTGTTGTGCTAAACACACGTTCAGATAATACACTGGCTACACGGCAGGCCAGCACCTCCAGGGTGTAAATGTCAAGCCCATGTTGGTGAAATGCTGCCTCCTGCTAAGACGTTCCATATGAGCTGGTGGTGCTGGTTGTTGTGGCGCGCTGACAAATCTTTTCCACATTTCTGCCAAGCTAACTCTACCTTTTGAGGTGCTGGCGGTGCACCAGCTGCTTTGGCGACCTCTTTTTCCTCATCTACCTTCGCCTTATGCTTCCACTGTGCCCCCTGCTGTCAGGTGGGAATGCATCAGCAGCGCGTCTACCAGCATGTGCTTGTACTCGTGCATCTTTCGATCACGATCGAGTGAGGGAATTAAGGAAGGTACGTTGTCCTTGCAACGGCGATCCAGCAGCGTGGCCATCCAGTAATCAGCACAAGTTTGAATGTGGGCAACTTGGCAGTCATTGCGGAGACATTGCAGCATGTAATCGCTCATGTGTGCCAGGCTGCCCAGAGGCAACGAAAAGTTCTCGTCTGTGTCCTCTGTATCCCACCAGCCACACACCAGTGATGGCCATGAGCTGGTCTGGGTGCCACCCTGCTGTGAACATGGTTCCTCCTCCTTCATCTCCTCCTCCTCATTCTCCACCTCCTCCAGAACTGTGCCCTGGCTGGACAATTGTGTAACTGGCGTTTGTTGGTGCAGGAACCCACCCTCGGAGCCACTTGTGAATGACTGGCCGGAAACCCTATGAAATGATCCCTCTTCCTCCTCCTCCTCCTGTGCCACATCCTCTTCCATCATTTCCTGAAGCATTTTTTCAAGGAGGCATAGAAGTGGGATAGTAACGCTGAGAATGGCGTTATCGGCGCTGGCCATGTTGGGGGAGTACTCAAAACAGCGCAACAAGGAACACAGGTCTCACATGGAGGCCCAGTCATTGAAGGTAAAGTGGTGCTGACTCACCCGTGCGTGCTGCAGCTGAAACTCCAGCATGTGCAACGTCGGATATGAGGCGGTGATCAGGAAGCCTGAAATTATGCTGCAGCGCTGATAAGCCAGGGTGAGAACACAGAAAGAGCACACAGACGGCCCGCATTTTATGCAGCAGCTCTGACATATCGGGTTAATTTTTAAGGAATCTCTGCACCACCAAATTCAGCACATGCGCCAGGCAAGGGATGTGCATCAAACCGGCTAGTCCCCAGAGCTAATACAAGATTTCGCCAATTATCGCACTCTACCAAGCCGGCTCACTGGCACCAAACACTCATCGGTCTGTTGTTCAAGGCCCGTCCACAGCTCCTGCGCAGTGTGGGGTTTGTCACCTAAACAGATACGTTTTAAAACGGCCTGCTATTCGTTTTCCCCTGGCTGTGCTGAAGTTAGTGGTGAAGGTGTTACGATGACCAGATGAGGAGCCGGTAGAGGATGAGGAAGTGGAGAAGAGGGCAAACTGAAGTGCCTTACATGCGCAAAACTGCTATCCGCTTTAGGCCCTGCCACCACTGCATTTACCCAGTGAGCTGTTATGGAAATATAACGTCCCTGAACGTACTTACTGGTCCACGTATCCGTAGTGCGGTGCATCTTGCCTCTTCAACTTCTGGGGCAAGGCTAGGGGGTGGCCCTGGGAAACCCTGCTAACAGTCATTACAAAGCAGAAGAGACTGCTGCATGACTTGGGGCTTAGACTGCTTGGCTGATTTGATGGACATCGGCTGTAGGTACCAACTCTGATCTTTCAGTAGGAGACTGGGTGGGAGACAATGTGAAGGAACTGGAGGCACTGTCAGCAACCCAATCTACTATCAACTGTACTTGTTCTGGCCTCACCATTCATAGAGCGGCATTAGGCCCGACCAAATACCGCTGAAGGTTCTGAGGAAGGTGTTTCACTTGTGCGTGTAGCTGGCACAGATCTAGCACATCCTCTCCCAGGAGCTCCACCAGCAGCACCACGATTGGGGCCACATGCTTTATTTGACGATCTCCTCATATTTCTCAAATTTAGGATCTTGCCCAAAATGGGTGTTTTTTTTAATAACAGAATAGAACAACAGTTTCTAACATGTGTATCTTACAATGACAGCAGCAAAGGCTGCAAAATTAAGTTTTTTGCCCTAAATAGGTGTTTTTTTTAAATAGCAGAATAGCACAACAATATCTAAAGGGTGCATCTCACTATGACATATGCAGCACAGCCTGCAAAATTAAGATTTTTGCCCTAAATGTGTGTCTTTTTAATACCAGAATATGACAGCAGTATATAACGCTTGAATTTCACACGTACAGATGCAGACAAAACCGCAAATTAAGTATTTTGCCCAAAATGGGTGTTTTTTTAATAGCAGAATAGAACAACAGTATCTAAAAGGGTGTATCTCAAAATGACATATGAAGCAAAGAGTGCAAAATTATGTTTTTCGCCCAAAATGTGTTTTTTTTTTAATAGCAGAATAGAACAACAGTATCTAATGGGTGTATCTCACACGTACAGGTGCAGACAAGGCTGCAAAATTAAGATTTTTGCCATAAATGTTTTTTTTTTTTTTAATACCAGAATATGACAGCAGCATATAGGGCTTGAATTTCACACGTACAGACGCAGACAAGGCCGCAAATGATGTATTTTGCCCAAAATGGGTGTTTATTTAATACCAGAATATAACAGCAGTATGTAAAGGGTGTATATCACAATGACAGATGCAGCAAAGGCTGCAAATATATTTTTTTGCTCTAAATGGGTGTTTTTTTTATAGCAGATTAGAACAACAGTATCTAAACAGAGTATCTCATATGTACAGATGCAGACAAGGCCACAAATTATGTTTTTTGCCCTAAATGGGTGTTTCTTTAATACCAGAATATGACAGTAGTATATAACGCTTGAATTTCACACGCACAGATGCAGTAAGGGCTGTAAAATTGTGTATTTTGCCCAAAAAGTATTTTTTTTTTAACCCAGAAAATTGTAGCTGTATTTCTAGCTTAACCACCTCAGCCCCCCTAGCTTAAACACCTTTAATGACCAGACTACCTTTTGCAATTCTGCACTACACTACTTTCACCGTTTATTGCTCGGTCATGCAACTTATCACCCAAATGAATTTTACCTCCTTTTCTTCTCACTAATAGAGCTTTCATTTGGTGGTATTTCATTGCTGCTGACATTTTTACATTTTTTGTTATTTATCGAAATTTAACGAAGTTTTTGCCCAAAAATGAAATTTTTCACTTAGTTGCAAATATTATATATTTTTTTTTTAAATTTCGCTAAATTTATTTTTCTACATGTCTTTGATAAGAAAAAAAATGTTTGGGTAAAAAATAAAATGGTTTGGGTAAAACTTATAGCGTTTACAAACTATGGTACAAAAATGTGAATTTCCGCTTTTTGAAGCAGCTCTGACTTTCTGAGCACCTGTCATGTTTCCTGAGGTTCTACAATGCCCAGACAGTAGAAAAACCCCACAAATGACCCCATTTCGGAAAGTAGACACCCTAAGGTATTTGCTGATGGGCATAGTGAGTTCATAGAACTTTTTATTTTTTGTCACAAGTTAGCTGAAAATGATGAATTTCTTTTTCTTTTTTTTTTTTTCCTTAATGGGCCCACATTCCAAAGAGCACCTTTTGGATTTCACAGGGCATTTTTTGTAGATTTTGATGGGCCAACATTCCAAAGAGCACCTTTTGGATTTCACAGGGCATTTTTTACAGATTTTGATTTCAAACTACTTCTCACGCATCTGGGCCCCTAAAATGCCAGGGCAGTATAACTACCCCACAAGTGACCCCATTTTGGAAAGAGGACACCCCAAGGTAATCCGTGAGGGGCATGGCGAGTTCCTAGAATTTTTTATTTTTTGTCACAAGTTAGCGGAAAATGATGATTTTTTTTGATTACAAAGTCTCATATTCCACTAACTTGTGACAAAAAATTAAAACTTCCATGAACTCACTATGCCCATCACGAAATACCTTGGGGTGTCTTCTTTCAAAAATGGGGTCACTTGTGGGGTAGTTATACTGCCCTGGCATTTTAGGGGCCCAAATGCGTGCAAAGTAGTTTGAAATCAAAATCTGTAAAAAATGGCCTGTGAAATCCGAAAGGTGCTCTTTGGAATGTGGGCGCCTTTGCCCACCTAGGCTGCAAAAAAGTGTCACACATGTGGTATCGCCATACTCAGGAGAAGTTGGGGAATGTGTTTTGGGGTGTCATTTTACATATACCCATGCTGGGTGAGATAAATATCTCGGCAAAAGACAACTTTTCCCATTTTTTTATACAAAGTTGGCATTTGACCAAGATATTTATCTCACCCAGCATGGGTATATGTAAAATTATACCCCAAAACACATTCCCCAACTTCTCCTGAGTACGGCGATACCACATGGGTGACACTTTTTTTGCAGCCTAGATGCGCAAAGGTGCCCAAATTCCTTTTAGGAGGGCATTTTTAGACATTTGGATCCTAGACTTCTTCTCATGCTTTAGGGCCCCTAAAAAGCTAGGGCAGTATAAATACCCCACATGTGACCCCATTTTGGAAAGAAGACACCCCAAGGTATTCAATGAGGGGCATGGCAAATTCATAGAATTATTTTTTTTGGGGCACAAGTTAGCGGAAATTGATTTTTTTTTTATTTTTGTCTCACAAAGTCTCATTTTCCGCTAACTTGGGACAAAAATTTCAATCTTTCATGGACTCAATATGCCCCTCAGCGAATACCTTGGGGTGTCTTCTTTCCAAAATGGTGTCATTTGTGGGGTGTTTGTACTGCCCTGGCATTTGAGGGTCTCCGCAATCATTACATGTATGGCCAGCATTAGGAGTTTCTGCTATTCTCCTTATATTGAGCATACAGGTAATGAGATTTTTTTTTTGCGTTCAGCCTCTGGGCTGAAAGAAAAAATGAACGGCACAGATTTCTTCATTCACATCGATCAATGTGGATGAAAAAATCTCTGCCCAAAATAAAAAAAGGAGGGGAATGGCGTCTGCCAGGACATAGGAGCTCCGCCCAACATCCATACCCACTTAGCTTGTATGCCCTGGCAAACACGATTTCTCCATTCACATCAATCGATGTGGATAAATAAATCATTGCCGGGATTTTTATTTTATTTTTTATATACAAAGTGTTTGCCAAAGCATATGAACACCGCCACCTCCTCAGCTCATATGCCTCGGCAAGCGTATCTTCTACTGCAGAGGAGAAATCTCGTCTTGCAGCGCCGCATACACCGACTTTTGTGTAATCTGACAGCAGCAAAATGCTTCTGTCAGAATGCACATCAGTGTTGCAGCTAGTCGATCGGTTGGTCCACCTAGAAGGTAAAAAAAACAGAACAAAAAAGAAAAAACCAGGCCGCAACGCAATACATTTTATTAACTTTATAATAACATTTGAACAGAACATATAAACTTTATTAAACTTTTTGAACTGAACGTTAACTTTTTTGCTTACTGGTGATTTATTTTTATTTTTTTACCTTTATAGGACAAACCTCTCCTTCCCCATGGGACAATGTGCAAAGCGCAAATCGCCCAAAGATGTGGCGAAGTACATTATGCACTTTGTCCCAGGTGAAAGGAGAGGTTTGCAGCAGCTGTGTGTGAATGGGCCCAAATAGCCCTGTGTGCCTGTCCTGTGAGATGCAATCCCTATGCTAAGTGTACCTGTGTGTGGTACTTCCGGAAACACTCCCCTAAGCATAGGGCAGGGTGGTCAGGGCAGTCAGGACAGAAATAGCGGGTGTCACGCCTTATTCCACTCCTGCTACAGACACAACATTTTTTTTCGGGGTGGCGGTCGGTTTGAGGTACCAGCAACGACACTGGGGAAATGTCGCTCGTGTAGACGGCTCACTACACTGGTGGATGGGGCCACGGAACCTCCTGGATACAGGAGGTTCTCGATGATCTCTTCCTGAAATTTGAGGAAGGATCCTGTTCTCCCAGCCTTACTGTAGAGAACAAAACTATTATATGCAGCCAATTGAATTAATTATACAGACACCTTTTTATACCAGCGTCTGGTCCTGCGGGAAAGGAGATAAGGAGCCAACATCTGGTCATTGAAGTCCACCCCTCCCATGAGCGAATTATAGTCGTGGACACAGAGGGGCTTTTCAATGACACTGGTTGCTCGTTCAATTTGGATTGTCGTGTCTGCGTGAATGGAGGAGATCATGCAAACGTCACTCTTGTCTCTCCATTTCACCGCAAGCAGTTCTTGGTTACACAAGGCAGCCCTCTCCCCCCTTGCAAGACGGGTGGTAACGAGCCGTTGGGGGAAGCCCCGGCGACTTGGTCGCGCGGTGCCACAGCAGCCAATCTGTTCTAGGAACAAATGCCTGAAGAGGGGCACACTTGTGTAGAAATTGTCCACATAAAGATGGTACCCCTTGCCAAATAAGGGTGACACCAAGTCCCAGACTGTCTTCCCACTGCTCCCCAGGTAGTCAGGGCAACCGACCGGCTCCAGGGTCTGATCTTTACCCTCATAGATCTGAAATTTGTGGGTATAGCCTGTGGCCCTTTCACAGAGATTATACAATTTGACCCCATACCGGGCGCGCTTGCTTGGGATGCATTGTTTGAAGCCAAGGCACCCGGTAAAATGTATAAGGGACTCGTCTACGCAGATGTTTTGCTCAGGGGCATGCAAATCTGCAAATTTCTGGTTGAAGTGGTCTATGAGGGGCCGAATTTTGTGGAGCCGGTCAAAAGCTGGGTGGCCTCTGGGACGAGAGGTGCTATTGTCACTAAAGTGCAGGAAACGCAGGATGGTCTCAAATCGTGTCCTGGACATGGCAGCAGAGAACATGGGCATGTGATGAATTGGGTTCGTGGACCAATATGACCGCAATTCATGCTTTTTGGTTAAACCCATGTTGAGGAGAAGGCCCAGAAAAATGTTAAATTCGGAAACTTGGACGGGTTTCCATCTGAAAGACTGGGCATAATAGCTTCCCGGGTTGGCGGATATAAATTGAGTGGCATACCGATTTGTTTCAGCCACAACTAAGTCCAAGAGCTCCGCAGTCAAGAACAGCTAAAAAAATCCCAGGACCGAACCGATCTGAGCTGTCTCAACCAGAACTCCAGACTGTGCGGTGAAAGGGGGAACTAATGGTGCGGCTGAAGTTGGGGACTGCCAATCAGGGTTTGCCAGCACCTCAGGTACTCTAGGGGGTCTACGGGCCTGTTTGTGCAGTGGCTGCGATAGGGTAACTATTGCACGTGCCACCGTACCAGCTTTAACTGCCCTTCTGAAGCTTGCCACTTCACCATGTTGTAAAGCAGTGCTGGTACTAGGTCCAGGATGGGCTGCGCTGCTGGTGTATGCCTCACCACGTAATTCGACAGCACCAGCCCCACTCTGCTGCCCTTGAAGCGGATCCTGCGCAACCTGTGGTCTAGCAACACGGGGCCGGGTACACCTGGTGCTCTCAGGGACCTCAACCTCCTCGTCCGAACTTTGGGTCAGACTTCCATTGCTTTCTACAGGTTTATATTCTGACCCGCTAGATTCGTCAGATGAGAGTTCCCATTCTTCATCTGACTGGGTCAGAAGCCTGTAGGCCTCTTCAGAAGAATACCCCTTGTTTGCCATTTGGTCAACTAAATTTAGGGGGTATTCCCTGAGACTACCCAAGAAAAAAAGCAAGCCTGTCTTACAAATGGGAGGCTAGCAAAGTACCAGAGGCCGCTGCGATTGATAAAAAATATCAAAACAATTTTTTTTATCGCTGCAGCACTTGTAAAGTGATTGTGCAGTGATAAAAAAAAAATATAAATTTTGTCACTGCGGCGGGACGGGTGTGGGTGAACGCACGTGTGGGCAACCAATCAGGCCTGATCGGGCAAACACTGCATTTTACAGATACTATAAAAGTACAAATGCTGATTAGCGATACGCTAATCAGCGAATCAGTGACTGCGGTGCGGTGGGCTGGGCGCTAAACGATCGCTAAACCTCCTAACCAAAGGGCCTAAACTATCCTAAAACTATCAGTCAATACCAGTGGGAAAAAAAAGTGACAGTTTACACTGATCACTTTTTTCCCTTTCACTAGGTGATTGACAGGGGCGATCAAGGGGTGATCAAGGAGTTAATTGGGGTGCTGGGGGTGATCTGGGGCTAAGTGTAGTGTTTGGTGGCTACTCACTGTGATGCCTGCTCCTCTGCTGAGACCAACCGACCAAAAGGACCAGCAGAGGAGCAGAGAAGCCATTTAACACATTATATTTACAAATATAAAGTGTTAACTGGCTTCTGATTTGATTTTTTAAAAATCACCAGCCTGCCAGTCACGATCATTGGCTGGCAGGCTGGTGACGAAATACAACCCTAATTTTTGCCGGTCCGCGATGCACATGCACGGGCCGTCTTTGACCGAAATCTCGCTTTGACCGGCGGTCCTGTAGCGGTTAAATTGCACACTGACTAATGCGGCAGAGGCCCCAGATGGAGGGTATTGCAAAAAATGGGTGTTTTTTAAAACCCAGAAGATTATTGAAGTATTTAAAGCTTGTTTTAACAATAACAGATGCAACAAAGGCTGCAATATCAACCCCTAAGGGACCGGGCTCATTTTCACCTTAAGGACCAGGCCATTTTTTACAAAACTGACCAGTGTCACTTTATGCGATGATAACTTTAAAACGCTTTTAATTATCCAGGCCATTCTGATATTGTTTTTTCATCACATATTGTACTTCATGATACTAGTAAAATCAAGTTAAAAAAATCATTTGTATTTTTTAAAAAATACAAAATTTTCCAAAATTTGGGAAAAATTCGCAAATTTCCAAATGTCAATTTCTCTACTTTTATAATACATAGTAATACCTACAAAAATAGTTATTAATTTACATTCCCCATATATCTACTTCATGTTTGGATAATTTTGGGAATGCCATTTTTGTTTTTGGGGACGTTACAAAGCTTAGAAGTTTAGAAGCAAATTTTTAGGGACCAGTTCAGGTCTAAAGTCACTTTGTGAGGCTTAAGAAATAGAAACCACACAAAAATGACCCCATTCTAGAAACTAAACCCCTCAAGGTATTCAAAACATATTTTACAAACATCGTTAAATCTTTAGGTGTTCCACAAGAGTTAATGGCAAATGGAGATAAAATTTCAGAATTTAGATTTTTGGGCAAATTTTCCATTTTAATCCATTTTTTCCAGTTACAAAGCAAGGCTTAACAGCCAAACAAAATGCTTTATTTATTTCCCCGATTCTGTAGTTTGCAGAAACACCCCATATGTGGCCGTAAACTACTGGACGGGTACACAGTAGGGCATAGAGGGAAAGGTGCGCTGTGTAGTTTTTGGAAGGCAGATTTGGCTGGACTGATTTATTTACCCCATGTCCCATTTGAAGCCCCCCTGATGCTACACCCCTCAAGGTATCAAAAACTGATTTTACAAACTTTGGTAACCCTTTAAAGGGCTTCTATCACCCCACTAAACCATTTTAATATATATTTTTTTGCTTACTTATAATCCCTACACTGCGATTTATGGCTACATGATCAAATAATCATTTTGGTCCTGTAGATTTAGTTTAAAACAAGCTTTTAAAATATGCTAATTACCTTGCTACCAGCAAGTAGGGCGGTTACTTGCTGGTAGCAGCCACATCCTCCGATCGTAAAGACGCTCCCTCCACATTGTGATTGACAGGGCCAGGGAACGGGATCGTTCTCTACTGGCCCTGCCTGTTTGCATTTAAAATCTTGCGCCTGCAATTGGCGCCAGCACAGTGCAGTAATGCCGGCAAGGGACCAATCAGAGTGGCCCCTTGCCGGCAATCGATCCGATTGGTTAGTCTGTGCAGACTAACCAATCGGATCGCGGCAGTGTTAAAATGCCGGTTTCAGGCTCTGATCTGCGCTCTGCAGATCAGAGCCTGAAATCGGTAATGTGTCCTGAAGCCCCCGATCTGTGCCCCCTTGAAGCCCCTGATCTGTGCTCCTTGTTCTTGATCTTCCCCCGATGCGGTCCGCCAACTCCTGCCCCAATCTGTGCCCCCTTCTTGTCAATCTTCTTATGCTACCCCCCCCCCCCGATGCGGTCCGCCCCCTCCTGCCCCGATCTGTAAGTAAAATGCTGCCCCCCTCCCCCGTTTCCAGCGCTGCCCCCCCCTTGTGTGTGTGATGGCGGCGGCTCCATTCCTGAGCCGCCACCATCAGCAGCGTGTGTCAGCTCTATGCTGACACTGCTGTAACCCCATAGATGCCGCAGTAGCGGCATCCATGAGGTTAATAGAGGGAGGGGGCTCCCTCTCTCTCAACCATCAGGGCTGCTGCGATCGCAGCGCCCGATGGTTGCCATGGCACCCGGACGCTTTGCAAAGGCGTCCAGTTGCCATGGTATAGGCGTCCAGTGCTGCCACCTACAGGCAGCATTGCAAAGTATAGTACAACCATCAGCCCCACTGGATCTTCAAGATCCAAGAGGGAACTGATAAAAAAAAAGTGAAAATAATAAAAGTAAAAATAAATAAATAAAAATGTAAAAAATAAATTTCCTATAAAAAAAACAAATAAACAAACAAAAACCACACATATTAGGTGTCACTGCGTCCATAACGACCATCTCTATAAATATATCACATCATTAACCCCATCCAATAAACACCATAAAAAATAAAAACGGTGTAAAAAATAAGCCATTTTTGTCACCTTACATCACAAAAAGTGCAACACCAAGCGATCAAAAAAGGCAACTATACCCCAAAATAGTACCAATCAAACCGTTACCTCATCCCGCAAAAAAAGAGCCCATATTTAAGACAATCGCCCAAATAAAAAAGCTATGGCTCTCTATGGAGACACTAAAACATCATTTTTTTGGTTTCAGAAATGCTATTATTGTGTAAAACTTAAATAAATAAGAAAAAGTATACATATTGGGTATTGCCACGTCCGTAACGATCTGCTCTATAAACCTGTCACATGACCTAACCCCTCAGATGAACGCTGTAAAAAAAAAAAAAAAAAAATGTTCCAAAACTGTTTGGCCACCTTGTCCCACAAAGTGTAATAATGAATGATCAAAAAATCCTATGTACCCAAAAATGGTACCAATAAAAACCTCAACTCTGGCGTTCAGAAAACCAATCCAGCAAAATCTGCCTTCCAAAAACCCTACGGTGTTCCTTTCCTTCTGCGCCCTGCCGTGCGCCCTTATATCAGTATACGACCACATGTGGGGTGTGTCTGTAAACTGCAGAATCAGAGTAATAAATATTGAGTTTTGTTTGGCTGTTAACCCTTAATGTGTTAAAGAAAAAAATGTAATAAAATAGAAAATCTGCTAAAAAAGTGAAATTTAGAAATTTCATCTCCATTTTCCTTTAATTCTTGTGGAACACCTAAAGGGTTAATAACGTTTGTAAAATTGGTTTTAAGCAACTTGAGGGGTGTAGTTTCTACAATGGGGTCATTTATGGGGGGTTTCCACTATGTAAGCCCCACAAAGTGACTTCAGCCCTGCACTGGTCCTTAAAAAGTGGGATATGGAAATTTTCTTTAAAATTTTAAGAATTGCTTCTAAACTTCTAAGCCTTGTAATGTCCTAAAAAATTAAAATAACATTTCCAAAATGATGCCAACATAAAGTAGACATGTGGGGAATGTTATGTAATACATTTTTTATGAGGTATCACTTTGTTTTAGAAGCAGAGAAATAGAAATTTGCAAAATTTTAAAATTTTTGGGTAAATTTGGGATAAAAAAAAAAAAAAAAGGAGATATATATTGACTCAAATTTATGACTGTCATGAAGTACAATGTGTCACGAGAAAACAATCCCAGAATGGCGTGCATAAGTAAAAGTGTTCCAAAGCTATTACCACTTAAAGTGACGCATGTCAGATTTGTAAATTTTTACCTGGACACTGGGGCATCAATGACCTTTGGTCATGAAAGGGTTAAGTACTTTGCCCAAAAAGGGTGTTTTTTTAAAATAACAGAATAAGACTGCAGTATATAACGCTTGTATTTCACACTGACAGATGCAGACAAGGCCACAAATTAAGTATTTTGCACAAAATGGGTATATTTTTTTTATATAACAGAATATGACAGCAGTATATAACGCTTGAATTTCACACATACAGATGCAGCAAGGGCTGTAAAATTTAATATTTTGCACATAAAAGGTGTTTTTTAAAATCCAGAAAAATAAAACTGTATTTCTAGCTTAAATTGCACACTGACTAATGCCGTCAGAGGCCCAAGATGGAGGTTTTTGCCAAAAATTGGTGTTTTTTAAAAGACAGAAAATTATTGAAGTATTTCTAGCTTAAATTGCACACTGACTAATGCTGTAAAGGCACCAGATGTAGGACATTGCCAAAAATGGGTGTTTTTTAAAAAAACCCAGATTATTATTGCAGTAGTTCAAGCTTGAATTTCAATGTCACAAAAGCAAATATGCAGTGCTGGTGCACTGAGATTGCATAAAATGGCCACAGCCGCCCACCTAACTAACAGACGGATAAAAGTTCTTTTTCTCTGTCACTGGGCTCAGGGCAGGGTAAAAAGATTGTGCACTGCACACACACAACTTAATCTATGTAGATCGCTGAGTTCCATTGCAGTTCTTATTAAAGTTTCTTTCCTATTCTCTCCCTCACAGCATCCTTTCCCTACACTAGTAACAGCAGAGTGATGTGCAGCGCTACGTGACTCCAGCTTATATAGAGGCTGGGTCACATGCTGCACTGGTCGATCACAGCCATGCCATTAGTAGGCATGGCTGTGATGGCTTCTAAGGGCACAGAGTTAAAAGCTTGCTTATTGGCTATTGGAATACTAAAGTTCGGTATGAACCCGAACTTCCATACTCTGAGAGCCATAGTTTTTTAAGTTTTTGGGCGATTTTCTTAGGTACAGTAGGTATCATTTTTGCGCAATGAGATGCCGGTTTGATTGGCACTATTTTGTGGTGCATGTGATTCTTTGATTGCTTCTTATTACACTTTTTGTAATATAAGGTGACAAAAAATGGCTTTGTTGACACCGTTTATTTTTTTTCCTATGGTGTTCACCTGAGGGGTTAGGTCATGTGATATTTTTATAGAGCAGTTTACACAGTAGTATCATTTTTGAAACAAAAAAAATAATGTTTTAGTTTCACCATACTCTGAGAGCCATAGTTGTTTTTTAAGTTTTTGTGTGATTGTCTTAGGTAGGTATCATTTTTGCGGGATGAGATGATGGTTTGATTGTTACTATTTTGTGGTGTATATAACTTTTTGGTCGCTTGTTATTACACTTTTTGCGATATAAAGTGACACAAAAATTGCTTTTTTGACACAGTTTTTATTTTATATTTTTTCAGTGTTTACCAGAGGGGTTAGGGCATGTGGTATTTTTACAGAGCAGGTTGTTACGGACGTGGCAATATCTAATATGTTTAAATCATGTTTTAGTGTCTCCATAGTCTTTGAGCCATAGTTTATTGATTTTTTGGGTGATTGTCTTAGGTAGGGGCTAATTTTTTGCGGGATGAGGTGATGGTTAGATTGGTACTATTTCGGGGGGGGGGGGGGGCATACACCTTTTTGATTGCTTGTTGTTGCACTTTTAGTGATATGAGGTAACCACAAAATGTTTTTTCTAGCACAGTTTTATTTTTTATTTTTTTACGGTGTTCACCTTAGATCATGTGATATTTTTATAGAGCCGGTCGATATGGACATGACGATACCTAATATGTCTACTATTCCTTTTTTTCCCCTATTTTTTATTTTATTAACTTTTATTAGGGAAAAGGAAACTTTGAATATTTTTTATACAACTTTATTTTTGAAACTTTATTTTTCAGTTTATTTTTGTCCCACTCTGGGACTTCAACTTTTGGGGGTCTGATCCTCTTTACAATGCATTACAATACTTCATACTCTACTGGTGTGATTTACCAGTTGACCCCCCAAAAGACTGATTGAAGCAGGGGTGTAATATACCAATAATATACTTTCTATATAATGCATTTGAGTAGTGCATCATTTGTTTGTGGTTTTGCTGAGTTAACACAGCTACACAGAGTGCCAAACGCTAATGGAACCGATAATTTCTACTTGTGTGATTTACCAGTTGCCCCCCAAAAAATTGCTGTGATGTCACAAGTTCTCACAACAATACTTAGTGCACCAATCACTAATATCTCATGAGACCTTATAAAATGTGAAGTTGAAGTGAAAAAAATAATCTCATCATTAGGGATTTTTCGCAATGGCGCTTTTTTTTTAAACACTCGATCTGCATATACAGCGATTGTTCTAACATGCATGTGAAATGTAATCAAATGCACTGCTTTAATGTCAAATTACTTACAGTAATCATAAAGTCTTCCTAAACGTTGCGAAAATTGTTGATAACCATCTTTTCTGCTCGCATCCAACTTCGGTCTGGTGGAAACCAGTTGCTATAGTAGGCTGCGTCTATTTTGTGCATGCGCATACCCAGAAATTACATTGCCTATATTCAGCATAGAAAAAAATTATGAATGGAAATCGCAAGTTTGAATAATACATCTGGTATGTCACTGTCCATGTTGTGGGACTATTTGTGCACTTCTAGTAAGTATTAGGTGGCTGCAAATACAGGTCCTTCTCAAAAAATTAGCATATTGTGATAAAGTTCATTATTTTCTGTAATGTACTGATAAACATTAGACTTTCATATATTTTAGATTCATTACACACCAACTGAAGTAGTTCAAGCCTTTTATTGTTTTAATATTGATGATTTTGGCATACAGCTCATGAAAACCCAAAATTCCTATCTAAAAAAATTAGCATATCATGAAAAGGTTCTCTAAACAAGCTATTAACCTAATCATCTGAATCAACTAATTAACTCTAAACACCTGCAGAAGATTCCTGAGGCTTTAAAAAACTCCCAGCCTGGTTCATTACTCAAAACCGCAATCGTGGGTAAGACTGCCGACCTGACTGCTGTCCAGAAGGCCATCATTGACACCTTCAAGCAAGAGGGTAAGACACAGAAAGAAATTTCTGAACGAATAGGCTGTTCCCATAGTGCTGTATCAAGGAACCTCAGTGGGAAGTCTGTGGGAAGGAAAAAGTGTGGCAGAAAACGCTGCACAACGAGAAGAGGTGACCGGACCCTGAGGAAGATTGTGGAGAAGGACCGATTCCAGACCTTGGGGGACCTGCGGAAGCAGTGGACTGAGTCTGGAGTAGAAACATCCAGAGCCACCGTGTACAGGCGTGTGCAGGAAATGGGCTACAGGTGCCGCATTCCCCAGGTCAAGCCACTTTTGAACCAGAAACAGCGGCAGAAGCGCCTGACCTGGGCTACAGAAAAGCAGCACTGGACTGTTGCATGTCATTCGGAAATCAAGGTGCCAGAGTCTGGAGGAAGACTGGGGAGAGGGAAATGCCAAAATGCCTGAAGTCCAGTGTGAAGTACCCACAGTCAGTGATGGTCTGGGGTGCCATGTCAGCTGCTGGTGTTGGTCCACTGTGTTTTATCAAGGGCAGGGTCAATGCAGCTAGCTATCAGGAGATTTTGGAGCACTTCATGCTTCCATCTGCTGAAAAGCTTTATGGAGATGAAGATTTCATTTTTCAGCACGACCTGGCACCTGCTCACAGTGCCAAAACCACTGGTAAATGGTTTACTGACCATGGTATTACTGTGCTCAATTGGCCTGCCAACTCTCCTGACCTGAACCCCATAGAGAATCTGTGGGATATTGGGAAGAGAAAGTTGAGAGACGCAAGACCCAACACTCTGGATGAGCTTAAGGCCGCTATCGAAGCATCCTGGGCCTCCATAACACCTCAGCAGTGCCACAGGCTGATTGCCTCCATGCCACGTCGCATTGAAGCAGTCATTTCTGCAAAAGGATTCCCGACCAAGTATTGAGTGCATAACTGAACATAATTATTTGAAGGTTGACTTTTTTTGTATTAAAAACACTTTTCTTTTATTGGTCGGATGAAATATGCTAATTTTTTGAGATAGGAAATTTGGGTTTTCATGAGCTGTATGCCAAAATCATCAATATTAAAACAATAAAAGGCTTGAACTACTTCAGTTGGTGTGTAATGAATCTAAAATATATGAAAGTCTAATGTTTATCAGTACATTACAGAAAATAATGAACTTTATCACAATATGCTAATTTTTTGAGAAGGACCTGTATGACCTGAAGGTGTTCCAGGTTCGCCTACCTTTAAAGTGAATGGGGCCCACCACAAACTTGTGGTTCGCGAACATTTGATCGCGTTCGTGCGATCGCGTTTGCAAACTGTCCCGGTCGATGTTCGTTCATCACTAATGGAGATGTGGCGCCTAGATCTCACGGCCACATGAGCCCTGTGAGGGCTGAACTGGAGGAGGAGGTCATTAGAGCACAAGCAATGTGTAGCTAAATGGGTGTTTTTTCTACACAGGTAACAGGAAAGGAGGAGCAGGCAGAGGAACTACAGGGTGATGGGGAAGATGAGGCAGAGGATCCAGACACACCATGGCAGTATTTAGTGGAGATGGAGGCAGGGAGTCCCTCTGAGTCACTTGTGCAAATGGCTTCATGCATTCTCTCTTGTTTGCGTAGTGACAGCCAAATTGTCCCCATTCAGCAGAAGGGTTACTTCTGGCTCTCCACCTTGTTGGACCCTCGCTACCGGTCCACTTTTTTTACACCCGCTGAGAGGGAGGACAAACTGAACTACTATAGAGACATCCTATGTAGTCAGTTGGCAGCTGCCTATGTGCGCCATTGCCTATCCTCACACAGGTCTGACTGGGGGGGCCCTCCATGTTCCACTGCCATGGCTGCTGGAGGGGGGGCAGGAGTAGTACCAGCTTTATCAGCAGCAACTGAACTCTAGAGTCGCTGTTGAGCAGTTTTCTTCACCCTCCTACTGAAGAAACTACTCACCAGCAGCAGGTAGAGAGAACCTGAACTAGCAGGTGGTGGCATAGTTGGACAGCACCCTAGATCATCCATCGTGCCACACCAATACTTTGACAAAAGAGACTGGTTTCTTCTGGCTACCTGCCTCAGCTATTATTCTGATGCTGCCACCCGCCTGATGCCACAAATCTGATGCCAAGTGCTCCTTATGTCACCCACCACCTACGGCGGTAATGGTATTGCCACCCACCTCCACACTATGTCACCATTAGTTAATCATATGATTATGGCCAAAATATTAGTCGTCAGACTGGGCACTGGGGATGGAATCTCAAATAACCGTCAGTGATGGAGCTATATTAAGGTTGGGGCTCCAAAAGCACCTCCTTCCTAACTAACCGAGGCTCAGGTTGCTGCCTTTCTGATCAGGTAGTAGGAATCCCACATTGCGAGCATATGTGTTTCTCTTTAACATGGCTCAGCCAGGGATTCCAGATTTTAAGGAAGGACTCTCTAGTCTAATTTTCCCAGCTCGCCAATTATTCGATACGGCATAACTTATACATTTTGTCATACCACATTGATATGGTTGGAGGATCTGTGTCACGCCACTTCATTGGTGTGAGGAGCTTGGCAGCTGTAATCATGTAAGTAGGCAGGTTAGTTTTAGTTGGTCTGAAATCGTTCTCCGGTTTCCAGAGGAGAACCAAGAGAGCAGACAGTTTTAATTTGTTTAGGCAAATTTTGTTAATGACTTCCTCTATAACCTTGCAAAAGTGGTTGAGCACCCGACACAACCACCATATATGTGAAATAGAACCAACATTTCCATTACACCTCCAACACTGATCTGTGGGCAAAAGATGAACCCTATGTAAATATTCCAGTGTACGATACCACCTGGATAGTATCTTATAGGAGTTCTCTTGGACTCTGACTCATCTGGAAAATCCATGGGAGTGAGACAATATAAATTTGGTTTCTACCTCGCTTAGTGTAATGTTCAGTTATTTTTACCATTCCCCAACATATGCAGGACATCGAGTGCTCTTTTTTAAGGATATGGAATTATATAGTACAGACAGGCATTTTTGTGGAAGTGGAGGTAGAAGTCTGTACACTTCCAGCCAAGAGGCATCAGGTAACTGAGATGATGTGTTTTCTCTAAATTTATTACATGTGATTTCAAAGTCTAGTTTCTGCAAGATATTGTCTCCGTCCCTTGACTCCTCCAAAAGCGATTTATAATAATTAGATGTGGCTTGGGATTTTGCTAGATCGCCCAAATGGAGCGCCGAGGTAGACTTCCATATGGGAGAAACTGCAATCGGTTTCCCTGTTAAGAGTTGCAGTAATATTCGTAAGGGGGTTAAAGGGGACCATTGATCTCTACTCATAGTTAAAGCAGCATTTTTAGAGCATACCTTTATTATAGTGCTTCTGGTTAAGGCACTGGGAAGAATGCGTCTAGAAGGCATTGGTGCTTTGCACCAAAGCAGATATTCTCTATCTGCCCCTAACATTTTCTATATCAACAGAAATGGACTTAGAAGTAGGGTGCACAAATGTGAGCCATCTCTCTAAATGGATAGCCTGTATATATGTGGGGAGATCGAGAAGGGTAGAAGGGAGATACCCCCTGTGAAGAAATCCCCCTTTTCTATCAATATTTCTTCCTATGCCATTCGGTAGGTGTAACTACCAAACGCTGGATCTATATGTACCGATTTTTCTAGAAGAGCGCTATTCGGTACTTTATTCGTTTTTTCCCTTGTTCTAAAGTGACCGGCAAAGGCACCCAAACTTATGGAACTATTTGGGGCAGCCCACCCAGGGTGAACCGGTCGCAGAAGACTCCCATGTTTCTTTTAGAACCCCTAAACCGATCGGGGTGAAATTTGAATATGTTGATCACCCAGATCGGGGCTATCAGGGGACATATGATTTGTGGGGATACCTCATGTATAAAGGGGTGTTCCAGATATTGGGGAAAACTGTGACTTTTCTGCCAAGAGATAATCAAGTTGTTACTTTATCAGGCTTGATTATCTCCAGGACTAGGGGAGGGCATCGTATGTTTATGCTGGAAGGGTGTTATATTTCCATTGTACTTGATTGGCTATACTGTGTCCCTCCCTGTGGGACGTCCCCTTGCATGGGGACTTGCATAAAAGCCTGTGTGTGTTAATTAAAGCGTGTTCTATTTGTACCCTTCTTCTGGACTTCAGCTGATGTTTGGGGATTTGCATGCTTTATTAAGGGAATCATCTTAAAAAGTTATTGGCATTTCGTATGGAATTTGTCTACTTCAACCGCAGAACAGAGCGCTATATTCACCAGGCTCGGGCGGTTCGGGAGGAAACTACTGAATGTGGTTTAAATATACTTGGTTTCCCTACAACTGGTGGCAAGCAGAGGGATTCGAATCCCGAATGGACGTCCTGAACCAAGCAAGGGAATTAATGGCTCAGCAATACCAGCTACTTAAGAGGACCACGCTAAAGGATTTACTGGAAGCTCGAGGCATAGTGGCAAGCAACAAGACAAAAGCCACGTTAATTAGAGAATTAATACAGAGCGACGGAACCAGCAATACAGAAATGGAGCACGAGGAAGAAACCGCGATGCAGAAGGACATCAGATGGATGCTCAGTATTAGGACCCAATCCATCAACAGAGGTGGTTCTGCAGGTCATGGCACAAGCCAGGCAATCGCAAAAAGAGTGAGAGAACCGAGACAGACCTATACAGGGAGATTGGCTACACTCCCCGGGAAGTACCAATGACCTACCAAAGAAGGTAAATTATGCAGCGTTTAAAACTTTTAATGACAATGAAATGGAAATTGACAGTTATTTGCAAGACTTTGAACGTCAATGTGCGCTGGAGTGATTAGACTCCACAAAATGGGCTGCAGTACTTAGCAGCAAGTTGTCAGGAAGAGCAGCAGAGGTGTTGCGAGCAGTACCTGATGGGGACATACATAGTTATGTCCAGATAAAATACATTTTGTTAGCCAGATATGCGGTAACCCCTGAGGCATACCGGAAAAAGTTTCGGGAACTTCGGAAGACTGGAAGAGATTCACACACTGAATGGGCTTTTTGGCTACACAGGGCAGCCCGTAATTGGATGCAGGCTGCCAAGCAACTACCCTGGAGGATGCCTTACAGCTCTTGCTATTGGAGCAATTTTCAATCACACTGCAGAAGATATAAAAGATTGGGTAAAGGACAGAAAGCCTAAAACGGTGGAGGAAGCCGCCAGACTAGCAGATGAATACCAGGACAACAGGAGGAGGGAACAGGGGGAGAGCAGACCAACTTTTAAGCCCAACTACCCAGCTCCAACAACATCTGCAGCCCCCAGGGCCTCCATAAACCACCCGCCGCCGGGCTCCGCAGCAACCCCTCGACCCCCTGCAGTGTGCCATTATTGTAAGCAGCCGGGACATTACAAAAACCAGTGCCCTCATTTGAACTGGGGAGGCTGGGAAAGGCAACCACCACAACAACCCAGGGCAGCCGCTCATTGTGTCCAGCAAGAAAGTAAAACCTATGTCCCTAATCAAGAAGAGCAGAGGTTAATCCAGTGCAAGCGGGAGGGGACAACCGAGATCACCACCGGCAATGGATTACAGTGGATGGAATGGGGACACGCTATGAGAGACTCTGGGGCCACTCTAACCGTGGTACAAGCTCGCACCGGTCGCACAGTAGCTGTAAGGGTAGCTGGGGGCGCCATACACAAGTTACCTACAGCCAGTGTCCTTGTGGACTGGGGTTCTGGATCCAAACAGTTGGAAGTTGGCATTATGCAGGAACTGCCGGCAGAAGTCCTACTGGGCAATAATGTAGGCTGTTTAACCACCCAACTATCACGAGACACCACTTCAGAAGCATACCCGGTTACCACCCGAGCTCAAGCCAGCCTGTAAGCACCACTCTGAGGAAAGCCAGGTAGGGGTTGAAATACACCCTTTACCCGAACTCCCATCCCCTTTCTGGGATACGCCACAGGGTTTTGAACAGGAACAGAGAACCGACTCCACACTAGAAGGTTATAGAAAGGCAGTAGACGTTACCCGGGGAGAAAGCACCCACGAAAGATTTGAATGGCATAAGGGGTTATTGTACCGAGTGACGGGAGGGGTGGGACACGGGGCCGCTCAGGTCACTAAAAGGCAGCTTATAGTACCCCGTAAGTTTCGGGCGGAGTTATTAAAACTCAGTCATGACATCCCCTAGCAGGACATCTAGGGGTTAAAAAGACAACGACCGGTTGACCCAAAAGTTCTTCTGGCCTAGGGTCACGCAAGATCCTAAGTATTATTGTAGGACATGGGACATATGTGAAAAGATAGGGAAAAGGGGTGACCACCAGAAAGCCAAACTCCACCCTTTACCCATTATAGAAGAACCGTTTCACCAAGTAGCGGTGGACTTAATAGGACCCCCCAGCCGACCCAGCCATTCCGGCAAAAAGTTCATTCTCACTGTAGTGGACTACACCACTAGATACCCAGAAGCAAACATAGAGGCCGAGACTGTGGCGGAGACCCTAGTTAAAATATTTTCCCGGGTAGGTTTTCCCCAGGAGATCTTGTCCGATCGGGGGACTCAGTTCACGGCACTCCTGACACAGCAATTGTGGCAGAGCTGTGGGGTGAAACCACATAGTGGAGGGGCAGGAAAGAACTTAAAATAACGTAGAATAGAAAAAAAAAATCTTGAACCAGGAGGTGGAGGGTCAAGTGGAGTGTAAGGTTGAGGAGGCTGTGGATGTGGCAGTTGGGCTGAAGGGCTAGGATCCACCGTAATAGCCTGGGGTAGTCACCAGCTACCCGGTTTAACCACACAAGGGGGTTGTGGTCGGTCATAAAGGTAAATGGCCGTCCATACAGATAGGGCTGAAGTTTCTTGAGTGCCCAAACTAGGGCTAGGCACTCTTTCTCCACGGTGGCATAGCTGACCTCTCTGGGCAAAAGTTTACGGCTGAGATATGCCACAATTGCAGGGGACCAGTATGTATGCGCCTGTTGGTATATTCTAACCACCAGGCGTTCCCATGGTGACGGGGACACTTGTGGGGAGGAGTATGCCAAAGGGGTTTAACTGTACTGTTTGGAGGGGGAAAAAAGAAGTATATAAAAAAACAAAAAAAAAAACATAGTGCTATATATTCTTTTTTTTTAGAATATTCGTCTTTTTTCAACATCTAAAGTCATGATTCCTCCCTGCTTCTTGCTTGTGGGCCAATTACTCATTGACCCACAAGCATTTTAAGCAGGGAGGAATCATTTGTTCAGATGGAAAAAATTACGAATATTCTAAAAATGAATATATAGCAGTATATTCTGTAGTGCTATATACTCGTTTTTGACCAACACCTTTTTTTGCATAAAAATTTGCATTATGCAATTTTTTTGATTACAGATTTTTCGCAATAAAACAAATATCTCAATTACGAATATTCGCGAATATATGATGAATATTCTACCATATATTCGTAAAATATTGCAAATTCGAATATTGCTCCTGCTGCTAATCACTAGCAGCTGGGTACCCGAACCCAGCTTTGAACTAAAGTTCAGCAAAACCCGTCGAACCTGAACATCCATGGGTCTGCTTATCTTTAGTCTATACCACTTCACCTACTCCTTTATGATCTCACTATGCTGACAGAGGAGAGGAGCAGGGAAGCTGCTGAGCATTCTGATCCACTGAGTGCAGGAGAAATTTCACCAGAGTTTCAGCTAGAGGAGAAACAACAAGGGGTACTACTAGAGAAGAGAATGTACATAGAAAACCTAACAATGTTTTCATTACATGGATATACTTTCAATCGCATAACAGAATAGATGAAGTATAAATGTTGCAGCAGATGAATTGTCACATCATTGTCTAGTAATACTTTACAGGGATAACCCATTAAACACTAACTTTGGCATTGTAAATTGAATGTTGCTTCTCTTTATGATGATCAAAGGAATATTGTAACTTGAAATATACCATTGTAACCAATGTAATCTAAAGGAGAACTGTATTTGCTTACATTTTTATATAAAGATATAATTGATAGAATGTTCCTATATTTCTTTTTTTTCCCTATGTTTAGGGAGCGAACATTAATGTGGAAGAAATAAATGCCCTTGTATTCCAAGGCACATGGTGTAAATTTCCCTGGCCTAAATAAATTGATTTGCATACAATATGCAAAACAATCTTGCAGGATTTTTTCTCTTGTTTCCAGATACAAACTAATAAACATATAACTATATTTAGAACATGTTTTCTTTATGTTCAAATTGTTAATTTTACAAATATTCTAGAGATTTTATTTTCATTAATCATTTCATGAGCTATAGATAATTTATCTTAGAAGCTGTCAAAAAATCCAAAAGGGTAAATTACTCTAGAGGTCTCGGTGCCCTTATACTGTATAAAATTGACCCGTTATCTGTTTGCCATTTTTGTATACTAGACATTGCTTACTTAACAAGAAACCAAATTATTGTGACTCTTGGAAGGTCCTTTGATACTAGTTTTGACATTCTGCCTGAAAAATGACCCTTATTATGGAGCCTATGACAAGCTCTCAGTGTTCTGATTTATGGATGTAGTACAAGAGATATCTAGTATTAGAGCTCCCCCTACATAAGACAAGGAAATATACTGAAGAACACAATGTTTTTCTTTACCAAAACTGAACATTTTTATAACCAGCGGATTTCATGCAAATATACAGGTATTAGTCAATTATATTGATAAAGGAGGTTATCATTATTGTGAAAACAATGTATTAGTTACTATTTGCAAAATATGTCTGTTATGATATTTAAGAACAGATGATATCCAGATTACAAAAATGGATAGCTATAAAACATGAACCTAACAGAATATGAAAATTAATGAAATTCTAAATAAAGGGCCATTGCACCACACCAAACTATTTATGTTATCAAATATTTCTGGGTCTAATAAATGTCATTCAGAAAAATACAATTAATAATCAAAATCGATCTCGGACTGACCCAGAGGGATGCTGCTGAATCAAACATCAAACCAAGTTCAGGCCAGGGAGTGGTGAATACAACTGAAGTAACTAACTTTCCTTTCCTTGCTTCAGAAACTACCCACCACACTGGTTTCTGATGAAGGTACTGTAGGAGATACAATGAATTCTGAATTAGGTGATTGCCCACCACACTTGGTCCTAATCGAGGTTGAAGGTCCAGTGAACTCTGGATCATGTGACCACCTGCCACACTGGTTCCTGTCCAAGGTGGGGGTAGTGAAATCTGGATCATGTGACCATCTTGTCATCAGGTCCTCACAGCCTAACCTACACAATATGGTGCTTGGCTATTGTAGCCTGAAATATTATGTATAGCTGTCCATACACATGACAACTCAGTTCTTCAGCCTGGTTTATGTGTTGGCGTACATATTTTTCAGTCAAGGATGCATGATCATTAGCTTGAACTAAGGATAAGTGAATCAGTTCATAAGTAATTTATTATGAATTTCACAAAAATGTGTCCGTCTAAAGAGCTCAAAGCTTTTAGGGTTCACTTCTGATGACTCTAGTAAAATGGTGCTCATTTTGCTTCACATGTTGGTGGGAAAAACCACAAGGGAGGAAAAAGAAGGATGCCCACATGATGCAGGGAGGAAGTTCAGTGGAAGGCTTGCTCACAGCCTGGATCATCCAATCAGTGGCATAGCATACCTGTGCCAACTCAGCAGAACATCATTCTTTATTGAGCCCCTAATGAGTGTGGATGAGTGTATGCAACGCCTGAAAGAAAATTATCCTAATATGTAGAATGCAGAATGAAGCATCTCTTCTAGGGTAACAGGAACAGTGTAGGGTAAGAATAGAAATAAATAATTGAGTAGAATACTAGGGACTTTGTTCAGGGAAAGCAGTTTGAAGGAGTGGGGGCTGGGGCATAGTGCTTAATAATACAGCTGCTGCAGGGGCTGATGGGACTGGGGGGAGGGAGGCTGATGGCATGTGGCAGATTATGGCACTGAGGGATCTGATGGCACTGAGTGGGGCTGATGGCATTGGGGGGCTGATGGCACTGAGGGGGGCTGATAGCACTTGGGGGAGGGGGGCAAATTATGGCACTGGGGGGATCTGATGGCACTGAGGGGGGCTGATGGTGTTAAAGGGAGTGCTGATGGAACTGGGGGGAGGCTGATGGCACTGAGGGGGGATTATAGCACTGAGGGGGATCTGGTGGCACTAAGATGGGGGGGCTGATTGCACGAAATGGGGGCTGATGGCATGGGGGAGGCTGATGGAATTGAGAGGGGAGATTATGGCACTGAGGGGGGTTGACGGTATTGAGGCGGGATGAAGGCACTGGGGGAGGCTGATGGCACTGAGGGGGGAGGTTATGGCACTGAGGGGGATCTGATGGCACTAAGGAGGGCTGATGGCACTGAATGGGGGATGATGGCACTGAGGGGGGATATTATGGCAGTGAGGGGGGCTGTTGGCACTGGAGGGACTTCAAAAACATGATCTTGGGAATGTTTTTTTTTTAGCATCTTCAAAAACCCAAAAAATATAATTTGAAGGATTTTCTGTGGTGGGCAAGCACAAGCTTATCTACTCGAAAGTAAGTTCTTGAAATAAATATTTTATAAATGTAATATCTCTGTCAATGCTCTAAATATGTTCATATACCATTTTTAATCTGCATTTGGTCTTGTATTATGTCTCGTACAGATGTCTTCACCATTTGATTCAGAGCAGAAACGCCCACCCAGAACGATCGAATTCAGGAGCCGGTAAGTATAACAAGCAATGCTTGGAGTTTGTAATACTATTTGATTCATTGCATTAATCAGTATGTGATTTATTCTAGTCTTCGTCTTCATCATCATCCGGCTCACCTGCTGGTGCCGGCTCAACTGCTGGGGCCCCGGCGTCACAAAGGAGAAGTGGACCGAGCACGGACCAGGGCTGGCAAGAAGTAAGTATATTTATATCTATAAATAATCGTATAGTAGCAGGCACACTTAAAAATTGAGTAGATGTTGATAATTACAATTTATTGATAAGTACAGTTATATAAAATATGAGTGGACATTAAGCAGCAATATAGTACGGGACTGTGAGGGGAACTTAAGGAAAGGTAAGCGCTGGGATAGTACCGGAGAACACGTGGGACGCCACGTTGAGGTACACCAGCCAGGCACCTACTTTACCCCCACTTAAAATCATCGTCTCTGTCTACTACTGTGTTATTACTGATAAGCATTGCTACCATCACCTGCTATATGGCCAATATTACTGCCTCACTTACCGCTATCTATTGAGTATTTTTTGGGCTGAACATTATACTTATTATACATCAAATGTATTACTCTAAAATTGGTATACTGTTTCAGGACATTGACCATGATATCAATCCCACGTCAATACAACCTTTTCAAGACATCACCTGTTATTACAGTCCTTTATATCCCTTTTGAACATTACCTATTGTTGCTTCTACCATACTATATTGCTGAATAATTCAGTCGATATTTATTCTGATATTTATTCTGATATTTATTTTGATATTTCTGATATTTATTCTGATATCTATTCTGGCTCTGTTCTGGTTGTTTACTATATTGATGCTTAATGTCCACTCATATTTTATATAACTGTACTTATCAATAAATTTTAATTATCAACATCTACTCCATTTGTAAGTGTGCCTGCTACTATCCAATTATTTGCCATTTTTTTCAGTCTTTAGCAGCTGCACCTACCCATCCATACAAAATTTTTCTTTTTTTTTTAGGAACCTGCACCTAGAGCCGCCAGGCAGTCTCCTCCAGAGCTCGTGGGAGAGCCCGTGGTGGTCGGGGACATGCCAATATTAAATACATAGTTCTAATTTGCATTTTGTTTTTGGACTTTCAATAAATGTAGTTTGATAACAAACTCCTCATCCAACTGGTAGAGGCGCGCCCCGCTTTATGGGACCACACCGATCGCCACCATGCCGACATCAGCGAACCCAGCGGCTCTGGAGGGAGATCGGTGAGGCGTTATTCACCACCGAGGGGGATCTCACTGCGGCGGCTCAGAGGCAATGTGGTAAGTACAGCAATATGTATTTTTAGCACATTCATATTGTTAACCTAACAGCATGCTAATTAATTAATTTATTTTTTCACAGTTCAAAAGGTTCTCGTTGGCGGTCAATCTGGGACCATTTCAAGAGATTACAACTGGGAGGTTCAGGCCCCGAGTGGATCTGCAGCAACCTCAAGGCTGCCATATATGTATAGTGCGGCCTTGGGTTTCCTAAGACAGACACTGGCGCTAAGAAGGTAAATTATTATTATAATTTTTTTACGTGACTGTAAAAAGCGTTTCCTCTCCCTCTGAGTGCAAGGGGCTGTCTGAAATAGAGGAGCATCTGGCCCCTCTGTTTCAGGCAGCCCATTACAGTCAGAGGGATAACTGTACTCTCCCTCTGAATGCAAGGGGCTGTCTGAGACAGAGGAGCATCCATCCCCTGTGTTTCGGCCAGCCCCTTATGGTCGGAGGGACAACTGTTCTCTCCCTCTGAGTGCAAGGGGCTGTCTGAGAGATAGGAGCGTTTGTCCCCTCTGTTTCGGGCAGCCCCCTACGGTTGGAGGTAGCCATAGCATAGAACCTGGATGCAATATTTGAAGGCCAATTCATTTTTTTTTCCATACAGAACTGGCACTCGGGTGCCTGACCCACGTCTTGAGGCGGATCCAGATCCGACCACCAGCCCTCCTGTCTGTCATGCACCTGCTCAGGACAATCCTGTCCCCTAACTGGTCCCTATGCTCACCAGAGGCTCTTAAATGTCCGCCAGAATTTGAGAACCCTGTTGAACAGCCATAGATCCAATAGTAGCCGTCACAGTGACTTTGTGAGCCTTGTAGAGATCGTGTCTGATGCTCTAGAAGGTTTTGCGGAAGAAATGAGTGTAATGAGGGATAACGTCATTCGCCGCTGGGAGGGACGGAGTCGGCGTGCCAACTCAGCCCTAACCACCTTTATGCGCAAACCTTAGTCCTTGTGATGGACCAAATGTTGCCCAAGCAGGTGCATGAGTTTAAGATCATGGTTGAGATTGATAACGGGTCGTGGGAAATCTTGCACCGATGAAGAATTAATACCAAGGATTAAAGCCAGCATTTAGGCATCCGGGCCTTTGGATCCAGCCAGCTAGAATAGCTGAGGGGATAGATCAGCCTTGACTGTGAAGCATTGACTGTATACCCTCCAAGTATCTTGCAAGACTAATACCTGCCATATGGTGAAGTAAACCTGCTTGTGAATTATATGATTCAAGGGACTGCATCATAATCAACTGTCTGTATAAAGTTGGACTGTTTTCCAAGTAAAGCAGCATTTGGTTTACTATACCAGCTGTGTACTTCAATTACTACTCCTATAAATCGGTGTGCCACCGTTTCAGGCACTGACATCACGATCCTTAAAGGGACCTTGCCTCAGGCACTCAAAATACCTGCAACATCCAGGGCACCTCATCCACCATCAGGCCTGGTCCCTACATCCAGAGTGTGCCCCAGAGGAACTTATGTCTACCTTTCCTTCACTGCCGCATGCCTGCCCAGGGTTCTCCTCTAAAAAGTGAGTAACCCTCGATTGCCCATAACCGTGACCTCACTATCGTAATACCCTGCAGGTCTGGCGTGCTGCACATGCTCAGGAACCCAGGAGTTCAGACCCTTCCACTCTCCACACCCCACAAACCATCCTTTCCTGGGGCTAGTCATATTTATTCAGCCTAAACGGAGGACAGGGGGGGGGGGGCAGCATTGCCAGCCAAAGACATTCCACACCACAATGGTCCACCTCCCCTTCCAAGTTTCACAAGTTAGGTATTTTTTTTTTCTTTCTGTGTTTTGTTATATTATATATATATATATATATATATATATATATATATATATGGAACGTGATGGCGGCACTGGAAGAAAAATTCTATGGGGTGCTAGGTCCAGGGATACAGCTGCTTACCCCATGTAGATAAAGATGCAAAAAAGCAAATGGTGTTTATTCACCCATGTAGAAGGCCTTCCATCGGCTCACTACTCTGAGTTTGAAACAATGCCCTTTTAGTTTTAGTTTCACAACGGCAGTAGTGCCAAAGGTGGCTGAACCCTGAACATGTCATGTTGCACGATCAATAATGGTCTGTCTTTTAGCTCCTTATTGATCGTATTCCCTCGGATTGGCACATGAACAAGCAAATGCTTGTTGATCGGTCAATCTTGTGCCCTTTAACATGAGCCCTTGTGGGAGTCACAGTCCATGTGAATCAGCATCATCACAAATTCATTAACTACAGAATGCTAAATTTAAATTTCACTCTTTAGTAAATAATTTTCAGATGACGCTCTCACATAACTAGTGTGATTACCACAAAAGACACGTAAGTGACATGCTTCTGTTACAGGTGTTGTCTGAGTTCAGAACTGAAGCCGGACCTACACAGAATTGCACCTGGGCAGCCGCCCTGATGTTAGCAAAGGAGCATTTCAAGCCCCAATGCTCTCCCTTGACCTGCGCAGGATCGGGCAGGGCAAGGGCTTACAATAACACACTGCTAGGCAGAGAATTCCGTCAAACAGTTTGTTTGGTGCCATCACCGGTAGGGATGAGTAAACCCGTGGAAGCTCGGGTTCGCAGAACATGACCCGAACTTGACCCCGCACCCCTACCCCATTAAAGTCAATGGGGACCCGAACTTCACTTTATTATTTTCCATTATAACATGGCTATAACAGAAAATAATAGCATTCCTAAGATAGAATGCTAAATAAAATGGCCATTGAGGGGTTAAAAAGAATAAAAACTTGGTGGTGGTGAGCACGGCGACGTCATTGCAGGTCCTTTTGCAGTTCCTGCAGAAAGAAGAAAGCAGAGGATACCGGCTGCGCGATCAAGTTGATTCAAGTTTTTATTCTTTTTAACCCAAGCTTCCATCAGACACTGAAAGTTCAATGAAAAAAATACTGCTCGATTCAGTTAATCTAAGTGGGGTAGTCTGGGTAAAAATATAGGTATGTTGGGCTTCTGCTCTGAACCCGGATAACTCCTTTAACAAGCATTATTTCTCATGACAAGGCAGATTGTGTGATGTTGTCAAGCAACAAAAACACAATGGTACCTTTAAATATTGAGGAGTCGCCAATAGCTTAAAGGGGTTGTCTCAACAAAGAAGATGGGGGCATATCGCTAGGATATGCCACAATTGACTTATAGCTTATACACTCACCTAAAGAATTATTAGGAACACCATACTAATAGGTGCTGATAGCATTCTTTAGAAATGTTGGCCCATATTGATAAGATAGCATCTTGCAGTTGATGGAGATTTGAGGGATGCACATCCAGGGCACGAAGCTCCCGTTCCACCACATCCCAAAGATGCTCTATTGGGTTGAGATCTGGGGACTGTGGGGGCCATTTTAGTACAGTGAACTCATTGTCATGTTCAAGAAACCAATTTGAAATGATTCAAGCTTTGTGACATGGTGCATTATCCTGCTGGAAGTAGCCTTCAGAGGATGGGTACATGGTGGTCATGAAGGGATGGACATGGTCAGAAACAATGCTCAGGTAGCCCGTGGCATTTAAATGATGGCCAATTGGCACTAAGGGGCCTAAAGTGTGCCCAGAAAACATCCCTCACACCATTACACCACCAGCCTGCACAGTGGTAACAAGGCATGATGGATACATGTTCTCATTCTGTTTACGCCAAATTCGGACTCTACCATTTGAATGTCTCAACAGAAATCGAGACTCATCAGACAAGGCAACATTTTTCCAGTCTTCAACAGTCCAATTTTGGTGAGCTTGTGCAAATTGTAGCCTCTTTTTCCTATTTGTAGTGGAGATGAGGGGTACCCGGTGGGGTATTCTGCTGTTGTAGCCCACCTTTCTTTCCCATTCTGACATTCAGTTTGGAGTTCAGGAGATTGTCTTGACCAGGACCACAACCCTACATGCATTAATGAGAAATAGAACAGGTGTTCCTAATAATTCTTTAGGTGAGTGTAGTTGCATACCAGCGCATGTACACGCACCTATGTCACATGAAAGTGCTGGTGAGCACACTGCGCAGGCACATTACCCCGCTCATATCTTTTCTATGGGTCCTCCAAAAATTGCTGAGCGCTGGATAGGCTGTTTCCATTGTGCACATAGAAGTTAGTGGGACCATTGGCCGGTCATGTGTGGTGCACTACCATTCACTTCTATAGAGAAAGCGCTTGGTGGTGGCCGGACTGGACTCCTCCACCAAACTTACCTTGTGTGGCTATGTCAACAATATAGGTGCGGGTCCCAGCATTGGGACTCACACCTATAAGGAGGGAATATCCTAGCAATATGCACCCAATGTCTAAGAGGAGACACCCTCTTTAATAACCATATGTGTGGCTACTACCCTTCCTGTTTATTTCACAAAACAAATGCCACCCATGAGGATCTGGACCGTGTGCATGTTCACAAGAGTCATGCTGCAATGTGTTCCATTCACCTCCATTTTGTCAATTGTGTGACGGATCCGTTTCAAACAGATCCGTGAAACGAGAGTGTAAAAGTAGCCTTACAGACATCAGCATCCAACTGTCGCCAATGGAGCTCACAATCTAAGTTCCCTAACAGTATGTCTTTAGAGTGTGTGAGAGAACATACAAACTCCATGCAGATATTGTCCTTGGTCGGAATCAAAGGACTAGGACTCCAGCGCTGCAAGGCACCAGTGCTATATATTGCAAATTATTCCAATGCAGAGCAACATTTTAACAATTCCTTTCACAATAAAATTTTTCTCAGTGTGTAGCAGTGTCGCAAACTAATGGGTATGAACCCACTGTGCCACGTGTCCTCCTTCTTCTAAGGGCATTGTCTAAGTGAATCCCTCATTCTTCACAGTACCGTTAATGGTGGGGATAAACTTTTCCTGATCCTCTTGAGGAGGATTCTTACACAAGGCAGCTGGTCCAGATGGACCAGGAGGCATTAGAACAAGGTACCAGAGGTCTAGACGTAGTCAGCAGGCCAAGTCGTAACCAGGAGCAACAGTGCAGGACTGCAGGATGGGGCAGAGATAAAGTGAAACAAGTAATAGGTCAGGGCAGGTGGCACAGGTACAGGTCAGGCAATCTGGGTTGGTAACAAGAGTGCCAAGGCAAGCAGGCAGGGATCAAGCAGGTAGCAGAGTCCAGGAACACATGCATGGGTCAGGTAAACAGGAACACAAGCAGAGATATCAGCAACCTTTGCAGGACACAAGGACCTTGGTACTCAGGCACCTCGGAAGTGGCTAAACTACTTATATATTGTATAAGAGGGCAAGAGGAAGCGTCAAGCGAAACGATCGTCGGGCGGCTGCTCCAGACCAGGGTCAGTAGTGAAATTTTGCACTTGCACTTTATTTGTGTTTCTTCTCTCCTTTCCTTTGCCGTCTCTGCCTTGTGAGGGCTGCACCCAGGTATACATTCCCTTAATTGGTATAATAAAGGTATAAATTCCCTCATATTGGGCAGACTAGATGGGCCAAATGGTTCTTATCTGCCGACACATTCTATGTTAATTGGTTTGAGTGTCTTTTTACGTATGACCTGGGTGCTATTGTCGCCATAGGCGCCCCACTAGGCCGATACCGCTTCATCTGTGGATGGGGGGATACTAGTCCCTTATTGATCTGGAGTTTACTCTGTTTTTATACAAGTAATTGTAACACCGTAGTGTTCCCATAATGTACTGTCTTTTGTATATGTTTTAATAATGATATGCCAGTTGTTTGGATATCCAATAATGGAATTAATTAACTAAAACTATTCTGTGTGTGGATGCTTTTTGAGCTTTATAGGTGATAATACGAATAACTCCATGCGAGATATTTATGATACGTTGTTTTTGGTGTTTTATGTGCATCATGTTCTAGCGCACTGACATTCAGTGTTAATTTATTACTTTAGTGATACAGTTACTGTGCCTCAGTACTTAAGGCATGTGTAATATATCACCGTATGCATCACTGTGCAGGGCACCGACATTCATAGTAAATCTGTAAAAGCAGTACACACAATGCCTTGACACTTGCTAACGTCAGGAACCAGTGTACAATTGACAGCACCTATAAAAGAAAAGGCCTGGGGACCAAGAAGTGGTGAGTAAAAGAAGACATATGATGAAGAGAACTGTTTTTAATTTCTCTGTTCAGGGGTGTAGTTTGGAATATGATTCATTTTGATTCTTGGTCTGGGGTATAATACATTCAAAGTCTGATCTGGGGCCTGTTTAATTTAATGTGTCTTCTGTCAGAATTAATTTAGGGGTCTGGCTTTTAAATATTTTAGGCGTCTAGTCTTTGATCTGAATCAATTTAGGGGACTTATGTAAAGTCTGAGCTAATTATGGCGCAGTGTTTAAAGAACTAGTATTAATGTAAGGGTCTGGTCTGAGGTCTAAATTAGCTTAAAGTGGTTGACTAGGATTAGAAAACATGGCTTTACTCTAAAAACAACAATAGACATGTTCATGGATTGTGGCTGTTATTGCAGCTCAGCTACATTGGTGTCAATGGTGCAGAGCTCCAATACCTCGTGCAACCTGTGATTTAGAGGTTGAAAACTTGCAACAGAAGTGCTAAACTAAAGATGTATCACAGAAAATTCATCAGGAGAAGTTGTGATGGTGGCTTGGATCAGATGAACTGGTTGTTTATACCACGTATATATTCAACCTACATCTGATCAGTAATGTATTCTCTTCTATGGACAGTGTCATGATACTGTGCAGAGTGCTCAATCAGAACTCTGATACCTGACCACTACATGGTCTCTGTATGCCAAAATTAGATATTTATATAATTAAATATTTTGATTTTTATTTTCAAATATTTAATCTTTATCTTCATTTATTACAGTACATGTACAATGAAGGGGACTAACCGAGAATAAAAAATGCTCCCCAGTAGCGTCACCCCTGATGCTAGGGGAGCTTTTCCCCATCACCGCCTGCCATTGGCTACTCCCCCAAAAAACAAGATGTTTTTATACGTGCACGGGGAGAAGCAGCAGTGGCGCTGCGAGGAGCTGGGCAGGGAGTGGCGAGCCAGGTAAATAGATTCAGTGTGAGCGGCCCGGCATATGGAAAAGCATTTGTTAGTCTCAGATAATCCCTTTAAAACAGAAATTGATACCTCATAAAATATTTATTATTTAACACTTTCCATATGTCTTCTTTATATTGGCATCATTTTGAAAATGTCATATTTTTTTACAACGTTAGAAGGCTTATAATTTTAGAAGCAATTCTAAAAATGTTAAAGAAAATTTCCAAAACCCACTTTTTAAAGAGCAGTTCAGTTATGAAGTCACTTTGTGGGGCTTACATAGTAGAAACCACCCATAAATGACCCGATTTTAGAAACTGCACCACTCAAGTTATTCAAAACTGATTTAACAAACTTTGTTAACCTTTTTGGCATTCCACAAGAATTAAAGGAAAATAGAAATTAAATTTCAAAATTTCACTTTTTTGGCAGATTTTCCATTTTAATCATTTTTTGCTGTAACATATCAAGGGGTAACAGCCAAACAAAACTCAATATTTATTACCCATATTCTGCATTTTACAGAAACACCCAACATGTGGTAGTAAACTGCTGTAAAGAAACATGGTAGGGGCCACAACAAAAGGAGCACCATATGGTTTTTGGAAAGCAGATTTTGCTGGACTGGTTTATAGACACTATGTCCCATATGAAGCCCCCCTGATGCACCCTGCAGTAGAAACTCCCAAAAAGTGACCCCATTTTGGAATCTATGGGATAAGGCCACAGTTTTATTGATATTATTTTGGGGTACATATGATTTTAGATCAGTCTATATAAAAAAAATTTATGAGGCAAGGTAACAAAAATGGCTGTTCTGGCACAATTTTAATTTTATTTTTTACAATGTTCATATGATAGGTTAGATCATGTGCTATTCTTATAGAGCAGGTTGTTACGGATGTGGCAATATCAAATATGTCTACTTTTTTGTTTGTATCAGTTGTACATAATAAAGCATTTTTGAAAAAATATTATGTTTTTGTGTCTCCATTTTCGGAATGCCATATTTTTTTTATTTTTCTGATGATCGTCTTGTGCTGTCACGGCTGAGGACGGGGAAAATCCTCAGCCATGCGATGCCAGATGATGTTAATCCCTGCTCGGCCAGGACGACAGAATTAGGGAGCAGGTCACCTCCTAATCGCATCCCTAATCTGACCCTAACTCCTAGCTGCATGGGCCGACCTTTAAGGTAGGAGGACCCATGCTCAGGAACCTCGGATCCCTACTCACCCTCCGACTGGTCCCTGAACTAGGAGTGATGGGTAAGACGACTCGTTCCTTCTGGACACGGAGGAACAGGAGTCTCACTGGCCAAGCTGCAGGGAAAAGTGGAAACGCAAACAGATCTATGGATATGGCAGGTGAACTGAACCAGTTCCACCTACCTGCCACAGCCTTGCTGACTGGATCCCTGTGCTGGCAAGCTGAAGATCACAACGCATTCACACAGGGACCCAGATCCATAGCTGCACAGAAAAACAAGGAAAACATCAAATAGACATCACACATAAACTTGAAATAAAAGAATGACAATTTGTTTTACATTTATGACCACAAGGGTGGCCCTCACTGGCAGATGGTATTCACAGGAGGCTGCTCCAGCTAAGCATGGCTGAAGCAACCCACTGAGCTATGCCAAACACAGAGGCTTTATAGGCCTAAGTGGCCACACCCACACAAACACACCCAGTGTCTCACACACACAGAAAGGGAGTTAACCCTTCCACCACCAGGGAAGGGAAAACACCACTTAAAGGGGAAGTGCACACAATACATAAGACCAAGTGCACACATACACACACACACACACACACACACCTAACAAAGAGGTAGCTAGGTGTAACCACATGAAGATGCCGCAAGCTGCCTAGCACCAGCTCAGGCTGCTATCTGCAACAATTTCCAACCACTTGTTGCCTGCGGCAACCACAAGTGAGGCAACACACTAGCAGCCCTCACCTGTGGTTGAACAACCAAAAACAAACCGCAGGCAACAGCATGCGGTTAAGGAGTCACGACCATAACCATGGCCGTGACATGTGCATGAACTCCTTTTTTGCAGGAAATGTTGACATTTTTATTGGTACCATTTTTGGGTACATATGATTTTTTGATCATTCAATATTACACTTTATGGGGTAAGGTGACAAAAAAAGTGGTTGTTTTGGCACAGTTTTAATAATTTTCTTACAGCGTTCATCTGAGGGGGTAGGTCATGGGATATTTTTATAGGGAAAGTCGTTACGAACATGGCAATACCTAATATGTGTACTTTTTAAATGTATTTAAGTTTTACAAAATAAAAGCATTTTTGAAACAAAAAATAGTTTTCTGTGTCTCCATTTTCTGACAGCCATATTTATTTATTTTTTGACCGATTGTCTTATGTAGGGGCTTTTTTTTCAGGATGAGGTGACAGTTTGATTGGTACTATTTTGGGGTGCATACGACTTTTTCATCGCTTGGCATTACACTTTTTGTGATGCAAGGTGACAAAAAAATGGCTTTTAGGCACAGTTTTTATTTTGTATTTTTATAGCGTTTTCCTGAGGGGGTAGGTCATGTGATATTTTTATAGAGCTGGTTGTTACAAACGCGTTGATACCTAATATGTCTACTTAAAAAAAACAAAAAAAACAATGATGTTTGTGTCTCCATAGTCTGAGAGCCATATTTTTTATTTTATATTCATAGAGTCGGTCGTTACGGACGTGGTAATACCTAATATGTGTGTTTTTTTCAATTTTTTATTATAAAATCAGGGGAAAGATGTGTTTTTTTTACTTGAAATAGTATTATAATACATCTGTAGTATATTACATCTGTTTTGTAATGCATTGCCTGTTAGTGTATTACACTGTGTAATAAACTAACAGTTGGCCCTTGGCTGGGTCACCTAGGCTTCCATAGAAGGCAGGTCCTTATGCCTCTGCAAGTCAATGTGCTGCCTTTTCACCCATCTGTCCCCTGTCACAGCAATGCGGGGACCGAATGTAGACCTTTACCCGCCTCAAATACCTTCTCTGCCGTGGTCAGCGCTGACCTCAGCATAGAAATGGTTACTCCACCAGCATCAGCTTTTACATCAATGCTGGCAGATATAGCAGGGCCCGGCTATCAGTGACTGGCGGGCCCCTGCAGTGATCGGGCGAGCACCTCTCTGGTGCCTGCCCAATCAGCATGACGTAGTATTATGTCAAATTGCGGAAAGTCACTTCCAGCTATGACGTACTATTATGTAATTGGTCAGAAAGGGGTTAAATAAGTTTAAAATATTTATTGCTTGTGTAATAAATAACAGGCAAATAATCTTGATGTAATGCAATGTACTAAGTTTATGCAATGTAAACCTGCTTTTTTACTGATCTAAATAGCATAAAACAGTGTCAGAATATTTATTCTTATCTAAATCTATTTTTTAGGTGAAAATATTAATTTAAAAAAATCTATTTATTATAGTTGACTACTTTATATCCCCATAATTGTAATACAAGCTGTAAGGAAATTATATTTATGCGAATCATTTTATTCTTGTTATTTATTATTATTAATGTTATAATCATTATCTTTCATACCCTTCAATTCACAAGACATATCGTCTATGTAAATTTTAATTTCAATGTCTTGCCATTACACTGTTCATAATCCTTTCAAAGTCTGTCCTTCATGCAACATTTTCAGTGATATATTATCACAGGACCCATTAATGAATGAGCTTCATACTTTCTAATACTGTTTTAGAAACAAATTTCTTATTAATTTTCAAAGTAGTAATAATTTTACCTAGCTGAATTTTAGCTTTAGCAAAGTATTTTGAATATTAGCTTAATTGGAGGATTGAACTGTACAATTAAATGAGAATAAAATAGTGCTGTAATACAAGCTCAGGGAATATTCTGTCCATTGCCTCTTGATAACAAAATTAGTTTTACTGATAGCATAAAAATATACAAATGCCACTCTGTGACCAATGTAACTCATTGTTAAACTATGAACCTTACACAGATGATGTCTGGAAATATTACCATAGACCTCAATTAAAATTCTTAAATTGCATTTTGTAATACAAGTTGTCTAAAGGTGTCTATAGACATAACAATAAATCATCACATCTGACTTATAATGAGTTGCTGGAATTATAATTTGTGTCTGTTTGGTAACAAAGACCTCTGTTCAGACTAATAAGACACCCAGGCCAGGAGTCATGCTTGAACCGCCACTGTATTTGACAACTTCTAGTACTTTTTATGTTTACTTGGCATATGACAAAACTACTAAGTTTTCATGTTGTCATACCCATTACAAGCTGTAACCTAGAAGAGGACAGCACTACTGTGGCATATGAAATGTTGGAGGTATGTGAAACTCCTTAACTGGCCAAAATATGAATAAGGTAAATAAGCAAAAATAAAGGTTGCACTGCTGAGGCTTTGATAATAACTTCCATAAAAGTAAATGGAGAGAGCTCTGCATATGAGGCAGCCCCTCCCTTTACAGCAGCCGCAAGACAGGAGTTGAAGATCATTCTTGCGATTAGTTTTAGGTTCAATAGGCTAAACTCACACTTCTTGGACATTTATAATAGTTAATTCCTAGCCTCCAATAAATGTATCATCACAGTAGCATGCACTAAGATTTTTACTTTAGACTTCAATTGACATATTGAAAATGGGATGAATTTATTATGAGGAGAAAATTTGAAGTCAGTTTTACTTGAGTCTGCGTAGGAGTACTTTATGTCGCATTTATCAAATGTTTCATGTTCCTTGATAAATTTGCCTTATCCTTAGACCTAACACTTTTGTGTAGAGAAGTTTTTTGCAACTTAAAAAAAAAGTCTCAATTAGAAATTTTTAAAAAATTTTATTTGGCCAGTTCGCCGAATTTCCGAAACTATTCGATTCAATACTAATTTATTCACAGTGAATTGCATTAAAAAAACTGCTATTTCCTGGCTGCAGAGAGCCTGTAAAGCAGTGTAGAACACTGTGCCTTGCATTAACATGCATAGGGAGTCTGCTGTGGTAGTGAAACCATACTGTGAGTCAGTATGACATGCAGATGAAAGGCGTCCCTCTTAGAATCACTGCACACTTCACTTATTTGGGCAGTTATGAGGACAAAACTGACCCAAAAAATCAAGTATTAACTCAGCCTTACAGGTCGATGTTAATGTCAAGAAGAAGCACACTCCTTTTACACTGGCATCAACCAAGACCACATAGATGTCTACAGAACCTGTTCTATTAAACGCTTATACAAGTAGAGACACCCGACAGAGTGTAGAGGGTGTCAGCAGTAAGTTTGTATTGATTTCACTGATTGTTTTGCCCTTCCTCTGATCTGTCAGAACAATAACCCCCAAAAAATGGATCCTGTCTGTTGAGCATCCACCTTCATTTGGTCAGTAATCCATCAGTATTGCTAATGCCCCAAAAAAACTGGAGTGGATCCAAAACAGAGATGACAGATGACAGAAATGACATGTGAATGGAATATTTTCAAGTCTTCTGTGTTTTGTACCCACTCCTGCTTTTGGCTACCAAATCATAAGCCAATTCTGATTGGACCAGCTGCTACACAGACAGGAACCATTGTGTGTCTCATTTTTCCATCCTTCTGACAGATCAGAAGAAGGGTCAAATAAATGGTGATGTCATCTCGGCCAAAAAGGCAAAATAGTGGTCAAATCATGGAATGGGGAGTGTGGGAGAACAGCTTGATTAGTCCACAGAGTGGCCCAATGACATTGTGGTGTGGTGGCAGCAGCAGCATGAGGAGGCCACAGAGTGGCAAGGTGACATAGTGTTGGGGTAGCAGTTTAAGCATGAGGAGGCCACAGAGTAGCACAATGACAGAGTGTGGCGGTGGCAGCAGCAGCATGAGGAGGCACCAGAGTGGCAAGGTGACATAGTGTGGAGGTGGCAGCAGAAGCAGCAGAAGGAGACTAAAGAGTGACCCAGTGACAGTGAGTGGGGAGGTGGGTGGCAATAACAGTACCCGCTGACGATGGTGGATGTAAGAAGGAGCACTTGGCATCAGATATGTGGCATCAGTTGGGTGGCAGCTAGTGATGGACAAACATCGGCCGGGAGGATTCGCGAACACAATCGAGCGAACACAATCAAGTGTTCGCGAACCTCAAGTTCACGGCAGGCCCCATTCACTTTAATGGCAGGTGAACCTGAAAAAACTTCAGGTAATATTTGCAGCCACCAAATACTTACTAGAAGTGCACAAATAGTTCCACAACATGGACTAGTGACATACTAGTGACATGGGCCATTTTTATGCGTCTTGAAGGGAAATTCTCAAAAATGTGCCCTGCTGGAGCCTAGAAAGATTTTACTTTAGGCCACAGTAGTACGGGCCCTAAAAATTAGGCATTCACCTGACATAAAAGAAATTGTGATTATGTGGCTCGAGGTACATTAGGCGGTCACTGAATAATAATTTTACTGTAGCCCACTGGAGTACAGGCCCCAAACATTAGGCATTCACCGTACAGAGAAGATCAAGTGATTATGTGGTTGGAGGTATATTAGACGGTCATTGGATATCAATTTTAATGCAGGCCAGTGGAGTACAGGGCACAAACATTAGGCATTCACGATATAGGAAAGTACAAGTGATTATGTGGCTGGAGGTACATTAGGCGGTCACCGTAAAACAATGTTACTGTTGGCCAGTTAGATTATAAACCCCAAAAATTATGCATTCATCGTATAGAAAAGATCAAGTGATTATGTGGATAGAGGTATATCAGACGGTTATTGGATATCAATTTTACTGCAGGCCAGTGGAGTACAGGCCCAAAACATTAGGCATTCACTGGACAGAAATCTGACAGATTTGGAGTGTTTTTGCAAAGAAGAGTCAAAATGTGCCATGCTGATAGACTCATACCAAAAAAAGACTGAGTGCTGTAATAAAATCAAAAGGTGCTTCAACAAAGTATTAGTTTAAGAGTGTGCACACTTATGCAACATATTATTTTATTTTTATATTATTTCTTCCCTCTACCTAAAAAAATTCAGTTTGTTTTTCAATTGAGTTGTACAGTTTATAAGTCACATTAAAGGTGGAAAAAGTTCAGAAATGATTTATCTTTGTCTAATTTTTTTTTACATCACAGAAACCTGACATTTTAACAGGGGTGTGTAGACTTTTTATATCCACTGTATATTAGACTAGTGTTGATCACGAATATTCAAATTTCAAATTTTTATCGCGAATATAGGTACTTCGAAAATTCAGAATATTCGAAAAAACTAAGTTATAGCAATATAGCGAATATTCGAAAAAAGTTGAATATAGAGCAATTTAGCTAATATAGTGCTATAATCTTTTTTTTTTATAGTTGTAATTTTTTTCAAATCTGAACTTCAGATGAGAAAAAATCTACAACTATTAGACAAAGAAGATTATAGCACTATATTAGCTAAATTGCTCTATATTCGATTTTTTTTTCGAATACTCGCTATTAGAGTTGAGCGAACACCTGGATGTTCGGGTTCGAGAAGTTCGGCCGAACATCCCGGAAATGTTCGGGTTCGGGATCCGAACCCGATCCGAACTTCGTCCCGAACCCGAACCCCATTGAAGTCAATGGGGACCCGAACTTTTCGGCACTAAAAAGGCTGTAAAACAGCCCAGGAAAGAGCTAGAGGGCTGCAAAAGGCAGCAACATGTAGGTAAATCCCCTGCAAACAAATGTGGATAGGGAAATGAATTAAAATAAAAATTAAATAAATAAAAATTAACCAAAATCAATTGGAGAGAGGTTCCATAGCAGAGAATCTGGCTTCCCGTCACCCACCACTGGAACAGTCCATTCTCAGATATTTAGGCCCCGGCACCCAGGCAGAGGAGAGAGGTCCCGTAACAGAGAATCTGTCTTCATGTCAGCAGAGAATTAGTCTGCATGTCATAGCAGAGAATGAGGCTTCACGTCAGCCACCACTGCAACAGTCCATTGGCATATATTTAGGCCCAGCACCCAGGCAGAGGAGGGAGGTCCCGTAACAGAGAATCTGTCTTCATGTCAGCAGAGAATTAGTCTGCATGTCATAGCAGAGAATGAGGCTTCACGTCAGCCACCACTGCAACAGTCCATTGGCATATATTTAGGCCCAGCACACACACAGGCAGAGGAGAGAGGTCCCGTAACAGAGAATCTGGCTTCATGTCAGCAGAGAATCAGTCTGCATGTCATAGCAGAGAATGAGGCTTCACGTCAGCCACCACTGCAACAGTCCATTGGCATATATTTAGGCCCAGCACACACACAGGCAGAGGAGAGAGGTCCCGTAACAGAGAATCTGGCTTCATGTCAGCAGAGAATCAGTCTGCATGTCATAGCAGAGAATGAGGCTTCACGTCAGCCACCACTGCAACAGTCCATTGGCATATATTTAGGCCCAGCACCCAGGCAGAGGAGGGAGGTCCCGTAACAGAGAATCTGTCTTCATGTCAGCAGAGAATTAGTCTGCATGTCATAGCAGAGAATGAGGCTTCACGTCAGCCACCACTGCAACAGTCCATTGGCATATATTTAGGCCCAGCACACACACAGGCAGAGGAGAGAGGTCCCGTAACAGAGAATCTGGCTTCATGTCAGCAGAGAATCAGTCTGCATGTCATAGCAGAGAATGAGGCTTCACGTCAGCCACCACTGCAACAGTCCATTGGCATATATTTAGGCCCAGCACACACACAGGCAGAGGAGAGAGGTCCCGTAACAGAGAATCTGGCTTCATGTCAGCAGAGAATCAGTCTGCATGTCATAGCAGAGAATGAGGCTTCACGTCAGCCACCACTGCAACAGTCCATTGGCATATATTTAGGCCCAGCACCCAGGCAGAGGAGGGAGGTCCCGTAACAGAGAATCTGTCTTCATGTCAGCAGAGAATTAGTCTGCATGTCATAGCAGAGAATGAGGCTTCACGTCAGCCACCACTGCAACAGTCCATTGGCATATATTTAGGCCCAGCACCCAGGCAGAGGAGGGAGGTCCCGTAACAGAGAATCTGTCTTCATGTCAGCAGAGAATTAGTCTGCATGTCATAGCAGAGAATGAGGCTTCACGTCAGCCACCACTGGAACAGTCCATTCTCAGATATTTAGGCCCCGGCACCCAGGCAGAGGAGAGAGGTCCCGTAACAGAGAATCTGTCTTCATGTCAGCAGAGAATTAGTCTGCATGTCATAGCAGAGAATGAGGCTTCACGTCAGCCACCACTGCAACAGTCCATTGGCATATATTTAGGCCCAGCACCCAGGCAGAGGAGAGAGGTCCCGTAACAGACAATCTGGCTTCATGTCAGCAGAGAATCAGTCTTCATATCATAGCAGAGAATCAGGCTTCACGTCACCCACCACTGTAAGAGTCAATTTTCATAAATTTAGGCCCAGAACCCAGGCAGAGGAGAAAGGTCCCGTAACAGACAATCTGGCTTCATGTCAGCAGAGAATCAGTCTTCATATCATAGCAGAGAATCAGGCTTCACGTCACCCACCACTGTAAGAGTCAATTTTCATAAATTTAGGCCCAGAACCCAGGCAGAGGAGAAAGGTCCCGTAACAGACAATCTGGCTTCATGTCAGCAGAGAATCAGTCTTCATATCATAGCAGAGAATCAGGCTTCACGTCACCCACCACTGTAAGAGTCAATTTTCATAAATTTAGGCCCAGAACCCAGGCAGAGGAGAAAGGTCCCGTAACAGACAATCTGGCTTCATGTCAGCAGAGAATCAGTCTTCATATCATAGCAGAGAATCAGGCTTCACGTCACCCACCACTGTAAGAGTCAATTTTCATAAATTTAGGCCCAGAACCCAGGCAGAGGAGAAAGGTCCCGTAACAGACAATCTGGCTTCATGTCAGCAGAGAATCAGTCTTCATATCATAGCAGAGAATCAGGCTTCACGTCACCCACCACTGTAAGAGTCAATTTTCATAAATTTAGGCCCAGAACCCAGGCAGAGGAGAAAGGTCCCGTAACAGACAATCTGGCTTCATGTCAGCAGAGAATCAGTCTTCATATCATAGCAGAGAATCAGGCTTCACGTCACCCACCACTGTAAGAGTCAATTTTCATAAATTTAGGCCCAGAACCCAGGCAGAGGAGAAAGGTCCCGTAACAGACAATCTGGCTTCATGTCAGCAGAGAATCAGTCTTCATATCATAGCAGAGAATCAGGCTTCACGTCACCCACCACTGTAAGAGTCAATTTTCATAAATTTAGGCCCAGAACCCAGGCAGAGGAGAAAGGTCCCGTAACAGACAATCTGGCTTCATGTCAGCAGAGAATCAGTCTTCATATCATAGCAGAGAATCAGGCTTCACGTCACCCACCACTGTAAGAGTCAATTTTCATAAATTTAGGCCCAGAACCCAGGTAGAGGAGAAAGGTCCCGTAACAGACAATCTGGCTTCATGACAGCAGAGAATCAGTCTGCATGTCATAGCAGAGAATCAGGCTTCACGTCAGCCACCACTGCAACAGTCCATTGTCATAAATTTAGGCCCAGCACCCAGGCAGAGGAGAGAGGTCCCGTAACAGACAATCTGGCTTCATGTCAGCAGAGAATTAGTCTGCATGTCATAGCAGAGAATCAGGCTTCATGTCAGCCACCACTGCAACAGTCCATTGGCATATATTTAGGCCTAGCACACAGGCAGAGGAGAGGTTCATTCAACTTTGGGTAGCATCGCAATATAATGGTAAAATGAAAATAAAAATAGGATTGAATGAGGAAGTGCCCTGGAGTCCAATAATATATGGTTATGGGGAGGTAGTTAATGTCTAATCTGGACAAGGGACGGACAGGTCCTGTGGGATCCATGCCTGGTTCATTTTTATGAACGTCAGCTTGTCCACATTGGCTGTAGACAGGCGGCTGCGTTTGTCTGTAATGACGCCCCCTGCCGTGCTGAATACACGTTCAGACAAAACGCTGGCTGCCGGGCAGGCCAGCACCTCCAAGGCATAAAAGGCTAGCTCTGGCCACGTGGACAATTTAGAGACCCAGAAGTTGAATGGGGCCGAACCATCAGTCAGTACGTGGAGGGGTGTGCACACGTACTGTTCCACCATGTTAGTAAAATGTTGCCTCCTGCTAACACGTTGCGTATCAGGTGGTGGTGCAGTTAGCTGTGGCGTGTTGACAAAAGTTTTCCACATCTCTGCCATGCTAACCCTGCCCTCAGAGGAGCTGGCCGTGACACAGCTGCCTTGGCGACCTCTTGCTCCTCCTCTGCCTTGGCCTTGGGCTTCCACTTGTTCCCCTGTGACATTTGGGAATGCTCTCAGTAGCGCGTCTACCAACGTGCGCTTGTACTCGCGCATCTTCCTATCACGCTCCAGTGCAGGAAGTAAGGTGGGCACATTGTCTTTGTAGCGTGGATCCAGCAGGGTGGCAACCCAGTAGTCCGCACAGGTTAAAATGTGGGCAACTCTGCTGTCGTTGCGCAGGCACTGCAGCATGTAGTCGCTCATGTGTGCCAGGCTGCCCAGGGGTAAGGACAAGCTGTCCTCTGTGGGAGGCGTATCGTCATCGTCCTGCCTTTCCCCCCAGCCACGCACCAGTGATGGACCCGAGCTGCGTTGGGTGCCACCCCGCTGTGACCATGCTTCATCCTCATCCTCCTCCACCTCCTCCTCATCCTCGTCCTCCTCGTCCTCCAGTAGTGGGCCCTGGCTGGCCACATTTGTACCTGGCCTCTGCTGTTGCAAAAAACCTCCCTCTGAGTCACTTCGAAGAGACTGGCCTGAAAGTGCTAAAAATGACCCCTCTTCCTCATCCTCCTCCTCCTCCTCCTGGGCCACCTCCTGTTCCATCATCGCCCTAAGTGTTTTCTCAAGGAGACATAGAAGTGGTATTGTAACGCTGATAACGGTGTCATCGCCACTGGCCATGTTGGTGGAGTACTCGAAACAGCGCAACAGGGCACACAGGTCTCGCATGGAGGCCCAGTCATTGGTGGTGAAGTGGTGCTGTTCTGTAGTGCGACTGACCCGTGCGTGCTGCAGCTGAAACTCCACTATGGCCTGCTGCTGCTCGCACAGTCTGTCCAGCATGTGCAAGGTGGAGTTCCACCTGGTGGGCACGTCGCATATGAGGCGGTGAGCGGGAAGGCCGAAGTTACGCTGTAGCGCAGACAGGCGAGCAGCAGCAGGATGTGAACGCCGGAAGCGCGAACAGACGGCCCGCACTTTATGCAGCAGCTCTGACATGTCGGGGTAGTTGTGAATGAACTTCTGCACCACCAAATTCAGCACATGCGCCAAGCAAGGGATGTGCGTCAAATTGGCTAGTCCCAGAGCTGCAACGAGATTTCGCCCATTATCACACACCACCAGGCCGGGCTTGAGGCTCACCGGCAGCAACCACTCGTCGGTCTGTTGTTCTATACCCCGCCACAACTCCTGTGCGGTGTGGGGCCTGTCCCCCAAACATATGAGTTTCAGAATGGCCTGCTGACGTTTACCCCGGGCTGTGCTGAAGTTGGTGGTGAAGGTGTGTGGCTGACTGGATGAGCAGGTGGAAGAAGAGGAGGAGGAAGCCGAGAAGGAGGAGGTGGCAACAGGAGGCAAAGAATGTTGCCCTGCGATCCTTGGCGGCGGAAGGACGTGCGCCAAACAGCTCTCCGCCTGGGGCCCAGCTGCCACTACATTTACCCAGTGTGCAGTTAGGGAGATATAGCGTCCCTGGCCGTGCTTACTGGTCCACGTATCTGTGGTTAGGTGGACCTTGCTACAGATGGCGTTGCGCAGTGCACACTTGATTTTATCGGATACTTGGTTGTGCAGGGAAGGCACGGCTCTCTTGGAGAAGTAGTGCCGGCTGGGAACAACATACTGTGGGACAGCAAGCGACATGAGCTGTTTGAAGCTGTCTGTGTCCACCAGCCTAAATGACAGCATTTCATAGGCCAGTAGTTTAGAAATGCTGGCATTCAGGGCCAGGGATCGAGGGTGGCTAGGTGGGAATTTACGCTTTCTATCAAATGTTTGTGAGATGGAGAGCTGAACGCTGGCGTGTGACATGGTTGAGACGCTTGGTGACGGAGGTGGTGGTGGTGGTGTTGGTGGTACATCCCCTGTTTGCTGGGCGGCAGGTGCCAACGTTCCTCCAGAGGCGGAGGAAGAGGCCGAGGCGGCAGCAGCAGAATAGGCCGAGGCGGCAGCAGCAGAAGAGGTAGCAGGGGGAGCCTGAGTGACTTCCTTGGTTTTAAGGTGTTTACTCCACTGCAGTTCATGCTTTGCATGCAGGTGCCTGGTCATGCAGGTTGTGCTCAGGTTCAGAACGTTAATGCCTCGCTTCAGGCTCTGATGGCACAGCGTGCAAACCACTCGGGTCTTGTCGTCAGCACATTGTTTGAAGAAGTGCCATGCCAGGGAACTCCTTGAAGCTGCCTTTGGGGTGCTCGGTCCCAGATGGCGGCGGTCAGTAGCAGGCGGAGTCTCTTGGCGGCGGGTGTTCTGCTTTTGCCCACTGCTCCCTCTTTTGCTACGCTGTTGGCTCGGTCTCACCACTGCCTCTTCCTCCGAACTGTGAAAGTCAGTGGCACGACCTTCATTCCATGTGGGGTCTAGGACCTCATCGTCCCCTGCATCGTCTTCCACCCAGTCTTGATCCCTGACCTCCTGTTCAGTCTGCACACTGCAGAAAGACGCAGCAGTTGGCACCTGTGTTTCGTCATCATCAGAGACATGCTGAGGTGGTATTCCCATGTCCTCATCATCAGGAAACATAAGTGGTTGTGCGTCAGTGCATTCTATGTCTTTCACCGCTGGGGAAGGGCTAGGTGGATGCCCTTGGGAAACCCTGCCAGCGGAGTCTTCAAACAGCATAAGAGACTGCTGCATAACTTGAGGCTGAGACAGTTTCCCTGGTATGCATGGGGGTGATGTGACAGACTGATGGGGTTGGTTTTCAGGCGCCATCTGTGCGCTTTCTGCAGAAGACTGGGTGGGAGATAATGTGAACGTGCTGGATCCACTGTCGGCCACCCAATTGACTAATGCCTGTACCTGCTCAGGCCTTACCATCCTTAGAACGGCATTGGGCCCCACCATATATCGCTGTAAATTCTGGCGGCTACTGGGACCTGAAGTAGTTGGTACACTAGGACGTGTGGATGTGGCAGAACGGCCACGTCCTCTCCCAGCACCAGAGGGTCCACTAACACCACCACGACCATGTCCACGTCCGCGTCCCTTACTAGATGTTTTTCTCATTGTTATGGTTCACCACAACAACAAATATATTATTTGGCCCAATGTATTGTATTCAAATTCAGCGGGATATAAATTTGAGGCCTAGTATTTAGGCGCTGGGTGACCGGTATGGATTTAGTGACAGAATTAGACTTGGAAATGCACAGAAGCGTGTGTGTGTGAAGTTATTCTGAATGACCCAATGTGCACCTTGAATATTATATACCCTTTTAGGGATAGATTTCAAATAGCTCTGATATAGCAGAAACCACTAAATTATGAAATTGCTAAATTGGGAATTGTACTTCAACCCAGAACAAAAAATGTGCTTTGACGGACACTAAATATCTTGCCCAGCAACAACAGTACAACGGTGGGTAACGAGAGATTTAGAGGGAATTAAATTTGAGGCCTAGTATTTAGGCGCTGGGTCACCGGTATGGATTTAGTGACAGAATTAGACTTGGAAATACACAGTAGCGGGTGTGTGTGAAGTTATTCTGAATGACCCTATGTGCACCTTCAATATTATATACCCTTTTAGGGATAGATTTCAAATAGCTCTGATATAGCAGAAACCACTAAATTATGAAATTGCTAAATTGGGAATTGTACTTCAACCCAGAACAAAAAATGTGCTTTGACGGACACTAAATATCTTGCCCAGCAACAACAGTACAGCGGTGGGTAACGAGAGATTTAGAGGGAATTAAATTTGAGGCCTAGTATTTAGGCGCTGGGTCACCGGTATGGATTTAGTGACAGAATTAGACTTGGAAATGCACAGAAGCGTGTGTGTGAAGTTATTCTGAATGACCCAATGTGCACCTTCAATATTATATACCCTTTTTGGGATAGATTTCAAATAGCTCTGATATAGCAGGAACCACTAAATTATGAAATTGCTAAATTGGGAATTGTACTTCAACCCAGAACAAAAAATGTGCTTTGACGGACACTAAATATCTTGCCCAGCAACAACAGTACAACGGTGGGTAACGAGAGATTTAGAGGGAATTAAATTTGAGGCCTAGTATTTAGGCGCTGGGTCACCGGTATGGATTTAGTGACAGAATTAGACTTGGAAATACACAGTAGCGGGTGTGTGTGAAGTTATTCTGAATGACCCTATGTGCACCTTCAATATTATATACCCTTTTAGGGATAGATTTCAAATAGCTCTGATATAGCAGAAACCACTAAATTATGAAATTGCTAAATTGGGAATTGTACTTCAACCCAGAACAAAAAATGTGCTTTGACGGACACTAAATATCTTGCCCAGCAACAACAGTACAGCGGTGGGTAACGAGAGATTTAGAGGGAATTAAATTTGAGGCCTAGTATTTAGGCGCTGGGTCACCGGTATGGATTTAGTGACAGAATTAGACTTGGAAATGCACAGAAGCGTGTGTGTGAAGTTATTCTGAATGACCCAATGTGCACCTTCAATATTATATACCCTTTTTGGGATAGATTTCAAATAGCTCTGATATAGCAGGAACCACTAAATTATGAAATTGCTAAATTGGGAATTGTACTTCAACCCAGAACAAAAAATGTGCTTTGACGGGCACTAAATAACTTTCCCAGCTACAACAGGACAACGGTAACGAGAGATTTAGAGGGATTTAAATTTGAGGCCTAGTATTTAGGCGCTGGGTGACAGGTATGGGTTTAGTGACAGAATTAGACTTGGAAATACACAGTAGCGGGTGTGTGTGAAGTTATTCTGAATGACCCTATGTGCACCTTCAATATTATATACCCTTTTAGGGATAGATTTCAAATAGCTCTGATATAGCAGAAACCACTAAATTATGAAATTGCTAAATTGGGAATTGTACTTCAACCCAGAACAAAAAATGTGCTTTGACGGACACTAAATATCTTGCCCAGCAACAACAGTACACCGGTGGGTAACGAGAGATTTAGAGGGAATTAAATTTGAGGCCTAGTATTTAGGCGCTGGGTCACCGGTATGGATTTAGTGACAGAATTAGACTTGGAAATACACAGTAGCGGGTGTGTGTGAAGTTATTCTGAATGACCCTATGTGCACCTTCAATATTATATACCCTTTTTGGGATAGATTTCAAATAGCTCTGATATAGCAGGAACCACTAAATTATGAAATTGCTAAATTGGGAATTGTACTTCAACCCAGAACAAAAAATGTGCTTTGACGGGCACTAAATAACTTTCCCAGCTACAACAGGACAACGGTAACGAGAGATTTAGAGGGATTTAAATTTGAGGCCTAGTATTTAGGCGCTGGGTGACAGGTATGGGTTTAGTGACAGAATTAGACTTGGAAATACACAGTAGCGGGTGTGTGTGAAGTTATTCTGAATGACCCTATGTGCACCTTCAATATTATATACCCTTTTTGGGATAGATTTCAAATAGCTCTGATATAGCAGAAACCACTAAATTATGAAATTGCTAAATTGGGAATTGTACTTCAACCCAGAACAAAAAATGTGCTTTGACGGACACTAAATATCTTGCCCAGCAACAACAGTACAGCGGTGGGTAACGAGAGATTTAGAGGGAATTAAATTTGAGGCCTAGTATTTAGGCGCTGGGTCACCGGTATGGATTTAGTGACAGAATTAGACTTGGAAATACACAGTAGCGGGTGTGTGTGAAGTTACTCTGAATGACCCTATGTGCACCTTCAATATTATATACCCTTTTTGGGATAGATTTCAAAGAGCTCTGATATAGCAGGAACCACTAAATTATGAAATTGCTAAATTGGGAATTGTATTTCAACCCAGAACAAGAAATGTGCTTGAACGGACACTAAATAACTCGCCCAGCTACAGCACTAGGGACAGATTTAGCTGGATATAAATTTGAGGCCTAGTATTTAGGCGCTGGGTGACAGGTATGGGTTTAGTGACAGAATTAGACTTGGAAATACACAGTAGCGGGTGTGTGTGAAGTTATTCTGAATGACCCTATGTGCACCTTCAATATTATATACCCTTTTAGGGATAGATTTCAAATAGCTCTGATATAGCAGAAACCACTAAATTATGAAATTGCTAAATTGGGAATTGTACTTCAACCCAGAACAAAAAATGTGCTTTGACGGACACTAAATATCTTGCCCAGCAACAACAGTACAGCGGTGGGTAACGAGAGATTTAGAGGGAATTAAATTTGAGGCCTAGTATTTAGGCGCTGGGTCACCGGTATGGATTTAGTGACAGAATTAGACTTGGAAATACACAGTAGCGGGTGTGTGTGAAGTTATTCTGAATGACCCTATGTGCACCTTCAATATTATATACCCTTTTTGGGATAGATTTCAAATAGCTCTGATATAGCAGGAACCACTAAATTATGAAATTGCTAAATTGGGAATTGTACTTCAACCCAGAACAAAAAATGTGCTTTGACGGGCACTAAATAACTTTCCCAGCTACAACAGGACAACGGTAACGAGAGATTTAGAGGGATTTAAATTTGAGGCCTAGTATTTAGGCGCTGGGTGACAGGTATGGGTTTAGTGACAGAATTAGACTTGGAAATACACAGTAGCGGGTGTGTGTGAAGTTATTCTGAATGACCCTATGTGCACCTTCAATATTATATACCCTTTTTGGGATAGATTTCAAATAGCTCTGATATAGCAGAAACCACTAAATTATGAAATTGCTAAATTGGGAATTGTACTTCAACCCAGAACAAAAAATGTGCTTTGACGGACACTAAATATCTTGCCCAGCAACAACAGTACACCGGTGGGTAACGAGAGATTTAGAGGGAATTAAATTTGAGGCCTAGTATTTAGGCGCTGGGTCACCGGTATGGATTTAGTGACAGAATTAGACTTGGAAATACACAGTAGCGGGTGTGTGTGAAGTTATTCTGAATGACCCTATGTGCACCTTCAATATTATATACCCTTTTTGGGATAGATTTCAAATAGCTCTGATATAGCAGGAACCACTAAATTATGAAATTGCTAAATTGGGAATTGTACTTCAACCCAGAACAAAAAATGTGCTTTGACGGGCACTAAATAACTTTCCCAGCTACAACAGGACAACGGTAACGAGAGATTTAGAGGGATTTAAATTTGAGGCCTAGTATTTAGGCGCTGGGTGACAGGTATGGGTTTAGTGACAGAATTAGACTTGGAAATACACAGTAGCGGGTGTGTGTGAAGTTATTCTGAATGACCCTATGTGCACCTTCAATATTATATACCCTTTTTGGGATAGATTTCAAATAGCTCTGATATAGCAGAAACCACTAAATTATGAAATTGCTAAATTGGGAATTGTACTTCAACCCAGAACAAAAAATGTGCTTTGACGGACACTAAATATCTTGCCCAGCAACAACAGTACAGCGGTGGGTAACGAGAGATTTAGAGGGAATTAAATTTGAGGCCTAGTATTTAGGCGCTGGGTCACCGGTATGGATTTAGTGACAGAATTAGACTTGGAAATACACAGTAGCGGGTGTGTGTGAAGTTACTCTGAATGACCCTATGTGCACCTTCAATATTATATACCCTTTTTGGGATAGATTTCAAAGAGCTCTGATATAGCAGGAACCACTAAATTATGAAATTGCTAAATTGGGAATTGTATTTCAACCCAGAACAAGAAATGTGCTTGAACGGACACTAAATAACTCGCCCAGCTACAGCACTAGGGACAGATTTAGCTGGATATAAATTTGAGGCCTAGTATTTAGGCGCTGGGTGACCGGTATGGATTTAGTGACAGAATTAGACTGGGATATGGCCAAAAAATGAACAGACTATTGCTGGTTAAATGCACTTGGTGTGACAGCTTCACCCTGATGTAGGCTTTAGCCAAAAAACAACCACACCATTGAGGGTTAAATGCACTTGGTGACAGGCGCAGCTTGCCCCTGATTTTGTATATGGCCAAAAAATGAACAGACTATTGCTGGTTAAATGCACTTGGTGTGACAGCTTCACCCTGATGTAGGCTTTAGCCAAAAAACAACCACACCATTGAGGGTTAAATGCACTTGGTGACAGGCGCAGCTTGCCCCTGATTTTGTATATGGCCAAAAAATGAACAGACTATTGCTGGTTAAATGCACTTGGTGTGACAGCTTCACCCTGATGTAGGCTTTAGCCAAAAAACAACCACACCATTGAGGGTTAAATGCACTTGGTGACAGGCGCAGCTTGCCCCTGATTTTGTATATGGCCAAAAAATGAACAGACTATTGCTGGTTAAATGCACTTGGTGTCACAGCTTCACCCTGATGTAGGCTTTAGCCAAAAAACAACCACACCATTGAGGGTTAAATGCACTTGGTCGCAGCTTGTGCTGGCGCACCACAAGACACAAAATGGCCGCCGATCACCCCAGAAAAATGAGACTGACAAACGGTCTGTGCAGCCTAAAAACAGTGAGCAATTGAGGATCAGCAGCTCAATGATCCACAGCTGCAGATCGATCAGTTAATCAAGTCCTTTGGAGGAGTTAATCTGCCTAATCTCGCCCTACTGTCGCAGCCGCAACCTCTCCCTACGCTAATCAGAGCAGAGTGACGGGCGGCGCTATGTGACTCCAGCTTAAATAGAGGCTGGGTCACATGGTGCTCTGGCCAATCACAGCCATGCCAATAGTAGGCATGGCTGTGATGGCCTCTTGGGGCAAGTAGTATGACGCTTGTTGATTGGCTGCTTTGCAGCCTTTCAAAAAGCGCCAAGAAAGCGTCACAAAAGCGCGAAGAAAGCGACGAACACCGAACCCGAACCCGGACTTTTACGAAAATGTCCGGGTTCGGGTCCGTGTCACGGACACCCCAAAATTCGGTACGAACCCGAACTATACAGTTCGAGTTCGCTCATCCCTACTCGCTATATTGCTATATATTCTTGTTTTAGAATATTACGAATATTCGGAAAAAAAATGAAGTTATAGCAATATAGCGAATATTTGGAAAAAAAGAATATAGAGCAATTTAGCTAGTTTAGTGCTATAATCTTCTTTGTCTAATAGTTGTAGATTTTTTCTCATCTGAAGTTCAGATTGGAAAAAAAGTTACAACTATAAAAAAAAAGATTATAGCATAGTTGAAAAATTCGTATTACGAAAATTTGCATTACGAAAATTCGCATATTACACAATCATTACCTTGCCGATTTTTCAAGTAAAAAAATTGTAGAATATAACGAATATTCGAATTTGCGAATATTCAATGAATATTCTACAAAATATTTGCAAAATATCATGAATTCAAATATAACCCCTGCCGCTCATCACTATATTAGACGGTCATTGTATATCAATTTTACTGCAGGCCAGTGGAGTACAGGCCCCAAACATTAAGCATTCACCGGACAGAAAAACACCAAGTGATTATGTGGCTGGAGGTATATTAGACGGTCATTGGATAACAATTTTACTGCAGGTCAATAGAGTTTAGTGCTTAAAAACATTAGTCATCCACTGTACAGAAAAGAACAATTGATTATGTGGCTGGAGGTACATTAGGTGGTCACCGTATAGCAATTTTACTGTTGGCCAGTTAGATTACATGCGCCAAAAATTATGCGTTCATCGTACAGAAAAGATCAAGTGATTATGAGGCTGGAGGTATATTAGACTGTCATTGGATATCAATTTTACTGCAGGCCAGTCACAAATCAGACATCTGACGGGCAGGTGGTGTCGCCGCTGAACATCAGCAAGATGAGCCATGCCCGTGTACAATCTTCTAAAATAGCGAGAGATTTTCCTGGCCTGCAGCAAGACATCCTGCACCCCGGGTTATTTGGAAATAAATCGCTGCATGACTAAGTTCAGGACATGTGCCATGCACGGAAGGTGTGTCATTTTGCCCTGTTTCAGTATGCTCAGCAGATTGACACCTCTGTCGCACACCACTTTACCAACTGTCAAATTGAGCGGGGTTAGCCACTGATCGGCCTGTGACTGCAGAGCTGAAAGGAGTGCAGGACCTGTGTGGCTCTTGGCTTCCTAGCACAACATCCGCAGCATAGCATGGCAATGTCTCCCTTGGCTCGTCAAATAGGTTCTGGGAAGCTTGGGTGGTGCAGCTCAAGAGGCGGTATCAGAAGAAGGAGACAGCTGAGGAGGAGGCGAAAGATTGAGTAGGAGGAGGAGAAGAAGAGGCAGGACTGCATGCAATCAGTGGCAGTAACACCAAATCCACACAGGAGCCACGGGTTGCATCCTTGACGGCCGTCAGAAGGTTCACTGAGTGGGCAGTAAAAGTTATGTAACTTCCCTGCCCGTGTTTGCTAGACCATGTGTCTGTGGTTAGATGTATCTTGGCACCGACACTGTGTGCCAGAGATACATTCACTTGCCACTGAATGTGGCCATATAGCTCTAGGATGCCCTTCTGGGAGAAATATTTCCTTCTTGGGACCTTCCATTGAGGTATGCCAATGGCCACAAATTTTCTAAAGGCCTCAGAGTCCACCAGTTTATATGGCAGTAGTTGGCGGTCTAGCAGTTCTGACAAGCCAGCGGTCAGCCGTTGGGCAAGAGGGTTATCCGGCGTCATCAACATAAACTAGCTTCCACCACTCTTACTTGTGGGACATACTTTTTAGCGCGTCACTCCAGGCGATATACGATTCTGGACCGATCGCATTCTATTATATACTATATTTTTGTACAGTCTACCAGCTGATCTGTTATTTTATTGTTACATTTTATTCTTTTATCTTTTCTGTGGATAATAATCTCATTGATTTTATTGGATGATATTAAATGTTATATATTATGTGAACTGTCTATGCTACTCCATATATCAGAATGCCCATTCACTTTTTCCAATTCAATCAATACTTGGTGGAAGCCGGTATATCAATCTCCTCTATCAGTATTTTGTGGAAACAGGTATATAGATCCCCTTAATGAGTATTTGCTGGAAGCCGGTAAATCAAACCCCTTAATTAGAGATGTCCTTGCTTTTCGCCTGGCGGTCGTTTCGTGGCAAGCTTTGCGCTTTCGCGATTCGCGATTTGCCAAACATGCGATATTCGCGTCCGCCATATTCTTTTACATTGTGAAGAACTTTGACCCATGACACATCCATCAGGTGGTACAGAATAGGCAATTGAAAAGTTTCAGCACATGGACATACCCCCTACCTTATAAATAAACCTGATCTGTGTGCCATTTTACATTCAGTCTTTTGCCAGTGTAGGGAGAGGTTTCTGTGTGGAGCAGAGATAGACTCTTAGGGACACAAATCACTAGCTAATAGGGCCACAAAAGTCCTTTTAAGGACTGGTATAGGTGTGCTATCGATAGGTGTGATATACTGAGGGGTCTAATATACTTATAATATACTTTCTAACATAGAAAGTATATTATAATGCAATTTCATTGTGCAGCAGTTGAGTCACCGCATCTACACAGAGTGACAAACACTATTTGAAGACATAATTTCTACTGGTGCAATTTACCAGTTTCACCCCCCCAAAAAAATGATTGAAGCAGGGATTTTATATACCAATAATATACATTCTATATAGTGCATTTAGGTAGTGCAGCATTTGTCTGCGGTTTTGCTGCGTCACCGTCTCTACACAGAGTGACAAACACCATTTGAAGAAATTATTTCTACTGGTGTGATTTACCAGTTACCCCCCCAAAAAAACGGATTGAAGCAGGGGTGTTATATACCAATAATATATATTCTATATAGTGCATTTAGGTAGTGCAACATTTGTCTGCAGTTTGCTGCGTTACTACATCTACACAGAGTGAAAAACACTATTGGAACCAATAATTTCTACTGGCGTGAATTACAAGTTGGCGCCAAAAAAACTGATTGAGGCAGGGGTGTGATATACCTTCTTCCACAAATACTGCTCTTCTATAGGGACTTTTGTCACAGGGTCATTTTGAAAATGACAGGCAGAGGAAGAGGCAGGACATTCCGCAGGGGTGGGAGGGGTTTGGGCAGGAGCACCAGGCCAGAGCCTAAGTGGGGAGTTGTGGAAGGTGTGTGCGATTACGTCAAAGGACGCACCAGACTTGATTGAGTGGCTCACTCAGCCTTCCACTTCTGCACCCTTCTCATGCTCTCTATCTGCACCCTCTTCAATCTCTGTTGTGTCCACCCCCAAAGACACCACCACCATATCCCCTGCGCTCGAGTCAGAGTAATTATTTTGCCATACATTCTAAGACCTTTCTTGGCATCGGATCAGGAAGATGAGGTATCAACGGTCACCACCCAGCAGTCTGACAACAGTACCAAGATCAGCCCAAGGAGAGTGGTCCCCATTGTGGCTGCTTACGCGGAGATCTCTAATGTCAGTGTTGGTGAAGGCGACGAATCTGATGATGATGTGTCGATGGACATCACGTGGGTGCCCACAAGAGAGGAAGAGGAGGGAAGTTCAGAGGGATAGACGGAGCAGCAGATAGGGAGAAGCAGGCACAGGAGGTAAAAAGCAGACTGCTAATGTATCTGGAACGAGCCATCCACCATGCACGGTCACATCTGGTGCTCCCAGGACGCCGCCACATGGCTCCACAGTGTGGGCTTTTTTAAATGTTTCCGCTGCTGACAATAGTGTTGCCATCTGCAGCTTGTGCTGTCAATGCATAAGTCGTGGTAAGCCCAACACCCACCTAGGGACTTTCCGCCTTAAGAAGGCACCTGACTTCCCATCACCGAGCCCAGTGGGAGCAACACCATCAGAACCCACAACGCCACACTCCCGGCACTCACCGTCCTGCCTCTTTTCCTTCTCCTCTCTTCTCCCAGTTATCCTACACTCCACCTTCCACCGTGCCGTCGTTGCATTCATCTGGCAAAAGGCAGACTTCCTTGCCCCAAATGTTCGAGCAAAAAAAGATGATGACGCCGGATAACCCTTTTGCCCAATGGCTGACCGCTGGCTTATCAGAACTGCTAGCCCGCCAACTACTGCCATATAAACTGGTGGACTCGGAGGCCTTTAGAAAATTTGTGGCCATTGGCACACCGCAATGGAAGGTCCCCGGAGGGAAATATTTCTCCCAGAAGGGCATTCCAGAGCTATATGGCCACATTTAGTGGCAAGTGAATGTATCTTTGGCACACAGTGTCGGTGCCAAGATACATCTGACCACAGACACGTGGTCTAGCAAACACGGGCAGAGAAGGTACATAACTTTTACTGCCCATTGGGTGAACCTTCAGATGGCCATCAAACATGCAACCCGTGACACCCATGTAGATTTGGCGTTACCGCCATGGATTGCATGCAGTCCTGCCTCTTCTTCTCCTCCTACTACTCCATCCTCCCTCTCTTCCTCGGCTGACTCCTCCTTTTCCGCTGCTACCCTCTCTTCCGCTGCGCCCCCTAAGATACCCAGAACCTATTCGACCTGTCAGGTGAGATGTTGCCATTCTGTGCTGCGTCTGTTGTGCCTGGAAGCCAAGAGCCACACCGGTCCTGCACTCCTTTCAGCTTTGCAGTCACAGGCAGATCAGTGGCTAACCCTGCTCAATTTGAAAGTTTATAAAGTGGTGTGCGACAACGGTGTCAATCTGCTAAGCTCGCTGAAACAGGGCAAAATGACACACTTGCCGTGCATGGCACACGTCCAGAACTTAGTCGTGCAGCGATTTGTTGCCAAATACCCCAAGGTGCAGGACGTCTTGCGGCAGGCCAGGAAATTCTCTGACCATTTTAGAAGATCTTACACAGCCATGGCTAGCCTTGCTGACATTCAGCGGTGATACCACCTGCCTGTCAGACGTCTGATTTGTGACTGCCCAATGCGATGGAACTCCACCTTATATATGCTTAATAGGCTGCTCCAGCAGAAACATGCTGTTAATGACTACCTGTACAAACTCTGTGGCAGGAAAAGGTTCTGGGGAGCTTGTTTTTTTTCACCGTGCCAATGGCTGCTCATGCGCAATGCATGCAGACTTCTGCGGCCATTTGATGAGATCACCAAACTGGTCAGTCGCAGCCAGGGTGCCATCAGTGACATCGTACCTTATGCCTTCTTTCTGGAGGGTGCATTGCGTTGTGTCATTAATTAAGCCATTGAGGAGCAGGAGCAGGAAGATGAGGAAGTCGCAATGCTGGATGAATTCCCAGGGAGGGCTACTCCATCTGAGACAAGTCAACAACAGGAGTCTGAAGAGGAGTCAGAGGAGGATGGTGGCAGGGCGGAGGAGGAGCAAGAAGAGCATGTTTTAAACATTTCTGGGATCCCTGGTGTTGTCCGTGGCTGGGGGGAGGAGAACGAGGACGACATTATCCTGGATGATGAGCAGGAGCCAGGCCACTCCACCACTTCCAGTTTAGTGCAAATGGGGGCCTTCATGCTCCAGTGTTTGAAGAGGGACCCCTTAATAAAAAGCATAAAGGGCAAGCACCAGTACTGGGTGGCAACATACTTAGACCCCCGGTACAAACACAACATGGCAGAAATGTTACCACCATCACAGAGGGCTGTCAGAATGCAGCACTTCCAGGCTTTGTTTCTAGAAATGCTGCATTCTGCTTTTGAGGGTGCTGGCAAAGGAATTTCCACTCACAGAGAACATTTGCAGGCACCAATCCAAAAGAGAATGGAAGAAGAGGGCTGTTTGAAGATGTGTTGGTCACTTCGGATATGAGATCATTCTTGCAGCCAACCCATCGACAGCCGTCCTCCAGGTCCAGCCTCAGGGAAAACCTAGACCGACAGGTGTCTGACTACATCGGGTTAACAGCCGATGTGGACGCTCTGAGAAGCGATGAACCACTGGACTACTTGGTGTGCAGGCTTGACCTGTGACCAGAGCTGGCACAATTTGCCATGGAAATATTGGCTTGCCCCTCGTCCAGTTTCCTGTCTGAAAGGACGTTCAGCGCAGCAGGGGGGATCATGACCGATAAGTGCACTCGCCTAGCTCACGACAGTGTGGACTACCTCACATTTCTAAAAATGAATGAGGCATGGATCTCGGAGGAATTCAACACATGTGACGAGTCGACCATGTTTGATTGAAATTCCTCATGACAGCACACAAATGTCCACCACCACCCAGAACAAATTATGGTCCCAGTCTTAGGTAAATACAGCGGCATAGTATGTCAGTTGAATGCCTAATTTTTCGGACCTGTACTGGCCAACAGTGACATATTTATCCTGTGACCCCCTAATGTACCTCCAGCCACAGAATTCAAAGTTTTTTGCTGTCAGATGAACGCCTACTGGCTAATTTTTGGGGCCTGTACTGGCCGACAGTTACATATTTATCCTGTGACTGCTAATGCCCCTCCAGCTACAGAATCCTGCAAAGTTGTTTGCTGTCAGGTGAATGCCTATTGGCTAATTTTTTGAGCCTGTACCAGCCGACAGTTACATTTTTATTTTGCGCATGCACATAGGCGAAAATTACATTGTCGATATTTTGCATTGAAAAAAAATAATGAATGGAGATTGCAAACTCGAATAATACATCTGGTATGTCACTGTCCATGTTGTTGGACTATTTGTGCACTTCTAGAAAGTATTTGGTGGCTGCAAATATGAAATGAAGGTATTCCAGGTTCGACTGCTTTAAAGTGAATGGGGCCTGCCGGGAACTTGCGGTTTGCAAACATTTGATCACGTTTGCGCGATCGCGTTTGCGAACAATCCCGGAATCCTGTATATCAATCCTCTCTATCAATATTTTGTGGAAACAGGTATATAGAACCCCTTAATGAGTATTTGCTGGAAGCTGTTAAATCAAACCCCTTAATCAATATTTGGTGGAAGCTGGTGTATCGCAGGTCTCAATCAATATTTGGTGAAAGCCTGTATATTAATTCCCCTCTATCAGTATTTTGTGGAAACAGGTATATAGAACCCCTTAATGAATATTTGCTGGAATTTAGTAAATCAAACCCCTAAATCAATATTTGGTGGAAGCTGGTGTATCGCAGGCCTCAATCAATATTTGGTGGAAGCCAGTATATCAATCACCTTTATCAGTGTTTTGTGGAAACAGGTATATAGAATCCCTTATTGAATATTTTCTGGAAGCTGGTATATCAAACGCTTTAATCAATTTTTGGTGGAAGCTGGTGTATCATAGGCCTCATTCAATATTTGATGGAAGCCGGTATATCAATCCCCTCTATCAGTATTTTGTGGAAACAGGATTATAGATCCCCTTAATAAGTATTTGCTTTAAGCTGGTATATCAAATCCCTTAAAGGGTTTCAACCACCACATTTTGACCTAATTAGCTGTCAGACACTAGCGATCTGCTAGTGTCTGCTGTACTTAACCATGCTATTGTAATCCCTTTCTCTGCAGCGGTTACCCTAAAAAACTAACTTTTATTGCTATGCAAATTAACCTCTAGGTGCTATGGGGGCGTCTTTTTAGCACTGTTCTGGTTCTGGCCAAGCTGCCAGTTCGGTTGATGTACTGCTCCAAATTAATTAAGATACGTGCACGGAGAGATCAGACAGACAACTCACTACATGGAGTTAATCAGTATCTCTGGTTTATTTCTGAAAACAACAGACAATACATGGGTTTCACGAGAGGAGGGCGTGGGAGGGGGGTGAAAGATAAAGTATATATTTTCTATTGGCTATGAACTCTATACTTTTCTGTAACCTTGACGGCCAGAGGAAATTCCTCCTCCCTCCCTCCTTGCTCCTGGGTGAAACCGTTACTTCTTCTTTCTTTGTAACTGCTTGCTTGAGCTGAACGGAAACCACAAAGAAACACATGATAAAAACACAAAGTAAGATTCTAGTTTATAGGTGTTGGCTGAATGCCTGGCCACCATCTTAGCTAAACATAGTCCTCAACAAGCAAGTATCCATTTTGTATCAATAGTCCATAATAGTCCCCCCTTGGAGACTTGATTGTAGACTTTCCCTTCGCCTAGCGAATCCCCTGGGCATACCATTCGTATCCTCTTCACCCGCAGTGGCGACAACCTACCCCTTATAGGTAGGCTCCCGGTAGCTCGGACTTGTGGTAATACCCTGGGATTCATCTCACCCTATCTCAGCCAGGCATCATTGTGAGGAGGGGGAGCTGTGTTGAACGATGTTTCCTTCTGTCCTTCCTCATCGTAGAGGAGCATAATAGGTCGTTCATCAGTTTTCTTCATTCTTTTTGAAAAGCGGTTCACACAAATAAGAACGAGCTTAATCGCTACATATATCACCAATATTATTAGGGCTACCTGCAATATTACCTGGACAATTCGCATGAGCCAACCCCCAATACCTTTGAACCAGTTATTGGGGTTAAGGGAAGAGAAGGTATCAGACCACCATGTATCTTTATCAGCTTTATGTGCATCCAGCCATTTATCTCTTAAATCCGCCATCTTCTCTATATCCACCTTAACTTGCAAATTACCCTGCGGGTCTATGTATTGGCAACAAGAGGGTCCCACATTCTGGCACATACCTCCATCTTTAGCTGTAACATAATCTAGAACTAATGTGTGTTGGTTGGTGACAATGATTAACTGGTTTTGCACAATGTTTGAGGTATTCATAAGTCTCATCTCTTCCCATATTTGGTCATCCAGGTAGTCTGTTGCTACTACCAGATGATCCCACATCTGCGCTATCATGGGATATATGAAGATGGAACTAACAATTTTGTTGGTAATGCTCATCTCTACTACATGTGGCTTGCCATTTGGTCTGGGTGTGTTATCTTTGGCCCTACGATACAAGGTGTGTTTAGGTACTGCATTTATGTCAATTTCAGAGTGTGGTACTATAAAGGTAGCAGGAGTAAGCCTGGCGATGGTGCACAGTCCTGTGACATTCTCGGATAACCATTTGTACGCTTTGTGTCCACAAACTAAGTATATGTCGTCTGGAACTGCTACTGCTGTGCCATTGAATAATCGGGTAATTAGTTTGGCTAATTGTGTCCCTTTCGCCAACTCATATCCTTTTGACTGACTTTCGGTGTCGTTAGCTAATATACCTGTCAGGAGATCCTGTACAGTACGGTTGTTACAGGGCAGATCCTTTCCGTTCACAGCATCTACACCAATACACTGCACGTGGCTGTCTGTTTCTGCATCGCAACCTGAGTGTATGTGTGGACTAAATGTCATACCTTTGGTTTGTACTTGGAGACAATAACAGTGTGTCCAGCTAGGAAAACATGTGACATTAGCCCAGTGTCCCTCTTGCCAAGGAGTAGAGCTATAATCTACCGAGGGTCCTGATCTGTTTATCATGAGCCATGGGGCATCTGCCCACCCTGCAACAGGTAAGGCTACTTCCCTGTCCTTGTGTGTACTGGATTTAACTTGGTGTATGGTAGTGAGAAATATAGTAGACAGGTCAATCAGTCCAGAAAGGTCCACGGGTATTGCAAAATAAGGCATACTGGTTGAACTCACGGGACTGTGGGTACAGATCCAACAATCTCTGAGTGTCTCAACCCCTGGACTAGAATTTGATGGTGCCGTGTCAGTGAATTGTCCCATTCATTACCCAGTGGCGTGAACACTGCAGATATGCCCACTGTCAAAGTCATGATCAGTATGTGAATCCTCATGGCTTATTGTTCCAGGGTCGTCGGGACAGCCTTTACTCTTTTACAATGTGAGGCGTGGATCCAGGTAAGCCTCCCTTCGAGTTTCACAGAGGTCGGGGTAGTCAGCAACACCTGGTACGGCCCCTTGTATCGTGGTTCGAGGGTGTTTCTGACGTGTTTCTTTACCACCACCCACTCTCCAGGTTTGAGATTGTGTATTCCCTCTAGGGAGTCAGGATCTGGAATGGAAGAGAAAACTTGTGCACGTATGTTAGACAATTGTTTACTCAGGGCAATCACATATTTAGCAACAGGTTCATAATGCATTTGCAATTGCTGTGGGAAGTTCTGTCCCATCCTAGGCAGTGTCCTAAACAAAATTTGGTGTGGAGGCCTAGGGGTGTGTCTAACTGAAAATAGTGCTATTGGCAGGCATTGTACCCAACTGAGCCCTGTCTCCCCAGTAATTTTCAGCATCTTGGACTTCGGTACCCCGTTCAGTCGTTTGACTTTGTCGCTGCTTTAGGGTCTGTAGGGTGTGTGATAGGCTAAGTGTGACCCTACCATCTTCCAGACTTCTTGGGTTAATCTAGCAGTGAATGCTGGGCCCTGATCACTCTCAATGACCTCAGGTACTCCGAACCTACAGACAAGCTCCTGCATCAGTTTTTTTGCAGTAGTGGTTGCTGTCTGGTTTCGGATGGGGTAGGCTTCTGGCCACCCAGAGAACAAGTCTATCACTACTAGCACATATTGAAACCCTTGGCACATTGGCATCTGGATGTGGTCAATTTGAATCCGTTGGAACGGGTACTAGGCTTTGGGGAGACATTTGGTTGGTGTAGGCTCAGGTCTTCCCGGGTTGCACTGCGCACAGATGAGGCAAGACTGAGTATGCCTCACCAGGACAGGGGTTATCCCTGGGGCCATTGTCTATTAGTTCTTTCATGATGGTCTTAGATTGGTGGGTGGGCCCATGAGCTATTGAAGCTATCAGAGGATAGAGAGCTTTGGGCAGAGATGCTCTCCTTCCTTGGGTCCACAGTCCAGATTCTTTCTCTTCTTGGGCTGACTCTTTTAGCCAATCCAATTTTTCTTGTGGCGTGGCCTGTTTCTGTATTTGTTTCAGGAGGTCCCATGTGATTTCTTCTTGTTCCAGGTCTTCCTGTGTTATCATAATCTGGTCTGACAGGACTCTTTCCTCTTTCACTGCTGCTTCCTTGGCCGCTTGGTCAGCTAGGGCGTTTCCTCTGGCCTCAGGGGTGTCAGCTCGAGTATGGGCCTTTACTTTGATCACTGCCACTTGGTTGGGCAGGAGTACTGCTGCCATTAGGGCTGCTACTGCTGCAGCATTCTTAATCGGGGTTCCTGCAGCTGTAATGTAATCCCGGGCCTTCCATATTAGTCCAAAGTCATGAACCACTCCAAAGGCATATCTAGAATCTGTGTAGATATTGGCGGTAGAGTCTTTTGCCATGAGGCAGGCTTCAGTGAGGGCAATGAGTTCAGCTTCTTGTGCTGACTGGTCTGGGCGCAATTGTCTTGCACACAGCACTTCATGCTCACTTGTGACTGCCATGCCTGTATGGAACTTCCCCTTGTCATCGGCGTACCTTGAGCCGTCCACAAAGAGAATCCAATGAGGGTTTGTCAGAGGAGTGTCTTGGACTGATGGTGATGTCCCTACTTCAGCTTCCATCATTGTGATGCAATCATGTTCTTGTTCTTTGTAAAGAGAGTCGGTTGAGGCCCATAGTACTTCTTCCTGAAGATCCTCTTCAGCATGTAGATCAATAAAATCTTCAGAATCTCCATTATACTCCCCCCTTGGAAGAGGAAGGAGTGCAGCAGGATGGAGGATGTGGCACCTCTGAATGGTGACATTATCTGGCAGAAGCAAACTACACGGAAGCCGGAGGTGGCGCTGTGCAGTGAGGTGTTTAGGTTGAGTCTGCTGGAGGATGGCAGAAATGTCATGGGGAGCCAGAATAGTGAGGGGATGACCCAGCACAACGTCAGATGTGACATTTAGAAGAGAGCTGGCAGCATGGATAGCTCTGACACAGGAAGGGGCTTCTCTGGCTACTGGGTCCAGTCTCTTTGTATGGTAGGACTTTGGGGTCCTTCAGGGTCACAGTGACTGGTGGGACATTGAGGTATCCAATATCCTGGGGTCCTCTCGCCCAGAGAGTATTGGGGATGAGGTGCAAAATGGTTTGCAGCGAATCCCCTCGCTCATATGAATCAGTGCAGAATTTTATTGTCAGACATCCGGCAGCCGTGGGTGTCACATAATTTGAGTGAAAACCACAAAGACCAAGAAGCGAGACAGTTTCTTATCAGAAAGAGGATCTTAAACTAACACAGCAGAAACTAACATTTCTGTGAAAAGAAAAAAGGTGGGGGTCAACTGATCCCCCGCAGCTGTCCTGCAATGTGGTGGAATGATCTGCTAATTTAGCTTTTGTCCATTTCTGTAGTTGTTCTATAAAGAATTTTCCAGACTCATGATCCCGGGGGTCAAAGTTAGCACCTTTAAGTTCAGGGATGTGGATTTGATCCATTATCAGTGTGGAGTATTCACCTGTCTTGTTTTCCACTATACTTTGCAGGTCCGACCATGTGCACCCATGGGTTTGATGCACTTGGGACAGTTTCCTGAAAAAGGGCATGGGATGGGTCTCAGGGTCAGGCAGTAAATTCACTATGGTGAATAACTGTTGTGGGGTGAAAGACACATATTTTGGTGGTCCCTGTGGCCGGTTAAGTGCTAGGGCTTCTTTCAGTGTCTCAAGGTTTCCCTGCTCAATTTTCTGTAAGTTCTTTTGTAACTCTGTAATCCGACCCTGCAGTATTTGATCTTGTGAACGTCGTGATGGGCGCACGGTCATGGGTACAGTCCACTATGGTGCCAGGGATAAAGTTAGCGGATCACCGTAGTCTGTCGGGGTACCCCGCGAAGGAGTCTGCATATTACCCGGTGCATTTTGTATGCCCATTGTGGATTCTGCAGCACCGTCTGCATCCCCCTGTTCTGCTTCATCAGGTTGCCCCCCTACCATTATAGGAGTAAGGGTGGCAGGTGAGTGGGGTAGCATGAATGTACCGTCCGGGTTAACCATGGGGTACAAGGTAGTAGGAAGGGGCAAGGGTGACATAGGAGTGACGGGGGGGTCCGGACCGAATGATATTAAAGGTCTGTTCATGGGCGTTGCCTGGGGACAAGATGGCGCTGTAGCTAACACGGGAAGTGATGGGACGTGCCGGGGAGTAGTTACCAAGGTGTGGTTTTGTGGGTGGGGAACCCCACAGGGAAGGCACGTATCACGGGAGGAGGGATTCTGTTGACCACATGTTTTGCAGGTCCACCCACCTGCTTTCTTCCCGGCGCCATTATAGGGTGGTGGCAAGTCATGTATCAATGCAACACCAGGCTTACATAAATATCTCTGTCTTTTCTCATCAAAATTTAGTTCCCCCCGGTCTGTTCAAATTCTTTACTACAGTCCAACCACACACGGACCATGTCTGTCAATTTATCATCTTCTAACTTCCCTCTCTTCTCGTTTAACAACACTTGCCAGGTGGCAATACATAGGATGCCTCCTTTACAGACACTATAACTCTTCTCCAACTTAGTTAATCCTTTTATGAAACGTTTGCCTCTCCTGTCCGCCACGTACTGTTCAGGTGAACAGTAACCCTTCGGGACACTTTCCTCATTTCCCATTATCTCTCGTACCTACTGAAGCCGCCTAAAGACATCCTGTATAGAGTAATCACTGGACGCGAAGACCTTTGAGTCCCGGTCAGCACACTCTGGGCTACCGCGAACCACTCTCCACCCATCTGTGATCATCCCCTTTATGGAGATTCGAGTCAGACACCGGGCTGAACTCCGATACAGGCACACAGGAGAACTCCGTGTCTCCGTCAGTGATACTTGTCAACAGGGTCTTCACAACTTATAGGCACAACACAGTACATCAAGACTTTAAAAAAACATATGGGGTTCTTACTTTCATGCCCTCGAAGTCTGCCGTCCAGCTCGTCCTTCCAGCCCGCTTAACTCTAGATTGACGGCCTCCATCGCAGGGACTGTCAGACCTCTCACTGCGCCTGCGCATCGCTTCTGCACCTGCGCATCTCCACTGCTTGAGGCCGGGCGTCGTCTGTTCCTGGGAGCACTCTGACGTCATTGGCGCAGGCGCAGTGGAGATGCCGGAGCAGTGAGCGGTCCGACAGTCACTGCGCCGAATACAGACGCACGCGGCGCAGGCGCGAGAATTCGGCCGTGATGGAGAATTCGGCCTCCAGGCTGTCAATCTAGAAATGGGTGGGCTGGAGGGATGAGCTGGGCGGCAGACATAGTGAGTAGACCGAGCCTCTAGGTCAGGGTTGCACAACATTTTCTGCTTGGGGGCCACATTGTCAGACTGAGCCAACGACAAGGGCTGAAAATAACTTTTAAAAGGGTATTAACAACTGAAATACTCTAATTTATGTACATATTGTACAATTGTACATTCAGTGTATACTATAATTGTCTGCTTACATTTCCAGTACTCCCATCTAATGGGAGAATACATGAAAAAATATATGTAAGTAGCCACAAGACATAGACATGTTACCAGATAGTTGGGGGCCGCACAGAATGGTATCAAGGGCCGCATGTGGCCCCCGGGCCGCAGGTTGTTCATCCCTGCTCTAGGTGCTGAAAAGACGCCCCCATAGCACCTAGAGGCTCATTTGCATAGCAATAAAAGTTTGTTTTTTAGGGTAACCGATGCAGAGAAAGGGATTACAATAGCATGGTTAGGTACAGCAGACACTAGCAGATCGCTAGCGTCTGACAGCTAATTAGGTCAAATGTGGTTGTAGAAACCCTTTAATTAATATTTGGTGGAAGCTGGTGTATTGTAGGCTATAATCAATATTTGGTGGAAGTCAGTATATCAATCCCCTCTAATAATATTTGGTGGAAACAGGTATATAGAACCCCTTATTGAGTATTTGCTGGAAGCTGGTAAATCAGGCCTCAATCAATATTTGGTGGAAGTCGGTATATCAATCCCCTCTAATAATATTTGGTGGAAACAAGTATCTAGAACCCCTTAATGAGGCTTCAATCAGTATTTGGTGGAAGCTGGTATATCAATCCCCTCTTTCAGTATTTTGTGGAAACAGGTATATACAACCTCATAATGAGTATTTGCTGGAAGAAGGTAAATCAAACCTTTTAATCAATATTTGGTGGAAGCCGGTGTATCGCAGGCCTCAATCCATATTTGGTGGAAGACGGTATATCCATCCCCTCTATAGTATTTTGTGGAAACAGGTATATAGAACCCCTAATAAGTATTTGCAGAAAGCCAATATATATCACACCCCTTAATATTTGGTGGAAGCTGGTGTATCACAGGCTTATTTGGTGAAAGCCGGTATATCAATTCCCTCTATCAGTATTTTGTAGAAACAGGTATATGGAACCCCTTAATGAGTATTTGCTGGAAGCCAGTAAATCAAACCCCTAAATTAATATTTGGTGGAGGTTGCTGCATCACAGGCCTCAATCAATATTTGGTGGAAGATGGTATATTAATCACCTCTATCAGTATTTTGTGGAAACAGGATTATAGAACGCCTTAATGAGTATGTGCTGGAAGCTGGTATATCAAACCTTTTAATATTTGGTGGAAGATGGTGTATCGCAGGCCCTCAATCAATATTTGTTGGAAGCCGGTACATCAATCCCCTTAATCAATATTTGGTAGAAGCCGGTGTATCGCAGGCCTCAATCAATATATTGTGGAAACTGGTGTATCCCACCCTGGAATCAATATTTTGTGGAAGCTCCTGTATCACACCCCTCAATCAGTATTTTGTGGAAACAGGGATATCAAACCCCTAAATCAAATAAATAGCACACTCCTTAATCAGTTTTTTGGTGCAAGCATGTAAATCACACCAGTTGCAATTAGATATTCGAATAGCATTTGTCCCTCTATCTATATGCGGTATCTCAGCAGAACCGCACACAACTGTTGCACAATACAAATGAACTATAATATGCTTACTATGTTAGAACGTATATTATAGGTATATCACACCCCTCAATCATTTTTTTTTGGGGGGGGAGCAACATGTATGCAATTAGTTATTTAAATAGCGTTTGTCCCTCTATCTCGCTACAGTATCACAGCAGAACCGCACACAACTTCTGCACAATACAAATGTACTATAATATACTTTCTATGTTAGAAAGTATATTATAAGTATATCACACCCCTCAGTATGTCAGACCTATCGATAGCACACCTATACCAGTCCTTAAAAGTACTTTTGTGGCCCTATTAGCTAGCGTTTGGTGTCCCTAACAGTCTGTCCCTGCTCTACACAGCAACCTCTCCCTACACTGGCAAAATAAAGAATGTCAATTGTCTGCCAGATCTGGTTTATTTATAGGGTAGGGGGTGTGTCCATGTGCTGAAACATCCCAATTAGCTGTCCTGTCCCACCCGATGGATGTGTCATGGGTAAAAGTTTGGCACAATGCAAAAGAATATAGCGCCAGCGGACATCGCCATATGTTCACTTGTTCGGCAAATCCACTCCTGATTAATCTTGACAAAGGTCAGTCTCTCTACATTTTGGGGTAGACTAGTGTGGCGGGGCCATAAACACCCACTCTGATGCCACACTACTGGCAGGGAAGGACAGCTTTTTAAGGGCAAAGTCTGCCAGTTTTAGCCACAAATCCAATTTGGCTGCCCAGTAGTCCAGGAGATCTTTAATGATGGCTGGCAGGGTGCAGTTTTAGTTGCTGGTTGTGGTTCTGCTCTATGTCTAGCTGCTGGTGAGTAGTTTCTTCACTATGCGGGTGAAGAGAGCTGCTCCTCAGCGACTCTAAACTCAGGCTGCTGCTGATGGAACTGGTATACTGCTCCTGCCACCTCCTTCCCAGCAGCCATGGCAGTGGAACATGAGTACAGAGGTCTTCCCCCCCGGTCAGACCTGCGAGAGGATGGACGATGGCATTGATAGGCAGAGGCCAACTGACTATATAGGATGTCTCTATAGTAGTTCAGTTTGTCCTCCCTTTCAGCAGGTGTAAAAAATTCCCCCATTTTGGACCGGTAGCGAGGGTCAGTAGACGTCCTTCTTGCGAATGACGAAAATTCGTCTACTACACAAGCAAATGAGCATGCATTGGGCCATTTGTGCAAATGACTCAGAGGGACTCCCTGCCTCCCTCTCCACTGCATACTGCCACGGTGTGAATGGGTTATCTGCTTCATCTTCCTCATCTCTCTCTTGCTCCTCAAACTGCTCTTGCTCCTCCTCTCCTGTAACCTGTGTAGAAAAACAACCCATTTTGCTCGAATGTCCTCCTCCTCCTTCTCCAGTTCAGCCCCCACAAGGCTCATGTGGCCATGAGATATAGGCCCCACGTCTCCAGTCCCAGCATATTTTCCAGGATATGAATGAGTGGAATAACGTTGTTCATCCCATAATCCTGGTGACACGAAATTGTTGATGGCCTTTCTATGTTCATATAGTCAGTCCAACATATGGAGGGTGGAATTCCAATGGGTGGAAAGGTCGCATATCAGCCTATGTTGGGGGATTTTATTCTACCGCCGCAGCTCAAGGAGGTTGTGCTTTGAGGTGTACAAGTGGCTTAAGTGCATGCAAAGTTTCCTGGCCATTTTAAGGATGTCTTGCAGATGGGTGGGTGACTTCAGGAACCGCTTTACAACTGCTCAGCCCTCATTCTTGATGCAGCGCCGACACCATGTTCTTTCTGTTGTGGGTCACCATGGTTCCGATTTTGAGTTGTCACAGAGAAAGCCAGGATTTGATTTCTTGATAAAGGACACAGAGCAGTTCCTCCCGTGTGTGACTCAGTTCGCCCAGGCAAACGAGGTGTAGAACAGCGTGACACCGCCATGCCCTGCACATGTGGTATTCTGGAGGAGCACTGTGAATTGTCCCTGCAGTGGAGGTTGAGGGCACGGTGGAGGATGAGGAGGCAGAGGCGGACATTGTCGCAGGACCAACGGCGTGAGAATGTGGAGGCGGAAGCGGCGTCACCTCGCCAAATTTCTGGTTTGGCTGGGCAGGAACCACATTTACCCAGTTGGCCGTAAAGGACATATATTGTCCTTGACCATAGTTATAGCTACCAACCAATTTTCCCCAACAAATTCTGTATCACAAACAAATTTCACCACTGAATGGCTTATTGATGGAATTACTCAGTCCCTACAGAAGAAAGTCTACATTCACCGACCAATTTTACCAAAAAAGGCTGTATCACAAAAAATTTCACCAGTGAATGACAATGTAAATTCACTGCAGAACGGCTAGTAACACGTACTTAATTTTTGATATTAATGCAGAGCAACAATGTCTATGACAATGTAAATTCATTGCAGAAAGGCTAATAACACGTACTTATTTTTCCCAATAATACACCCCAACAATCGCAGTATAACAATGTCGGTTCACTGCAGACCGGCTATTTCCTATTAATACTCCCCAAAAAAATAATATAACAATCACAATTCACCGCAGAACGGCTAATAGGATTTACGTATCTATCCTATTAATACACCCCGTAAATGGCTGTAGTACAATTGAACTTCACCGCTGAACAGCAAATAATATATATTTTTGCCACTAGTACATGCCAAAAAGGGCTATAATTTTCTCACTTAACTACAAAATCAAGGACCCTAAAAACGTTATTGATATACAGATAAAAGGAATATTTGCAACCTGAAAATGAGGCTAGCTACAGTAGGTTCAAGATACCAACGTAAGCAAAAAATAATAAATATATTTCTTTTTATAAAGCAAAAACCACAACAAACCAGACCATAGTCAGACCTAAAAAATTAAGCTAGTAAATGGGTGTACTGCTATAACGGGAAGGGGGGGGGGGGGGGACTGTTCTGAGGAAACCCTGGTCAACCCTCAGCCCAGGGAAGACCTCTAATGGTGGAGTCTCCCCATCCCCGTACCTAACCTAATTGGCCCTAAGAAGCCCTGTGTGATTGGACCTATTACCGGTTCATCCCGATGCATTTCCCCCGAGGTGGGTTTATCAGGGGGTATATGAGGGTAAAAAAAAAATCCAAAAAGGATAATAGATGCATAAATAATACACGCCAAAAAGGGCTTTAGAACATATGACTTTGTCTGTGAACAATGGCAAATAATACTTTTTTTTGCCACTAATACACGCCAAAAAGGGCTGTCATTTTCTCACTTCACCACATAACAGCTAATAAGCCCTTTTTCTTTTATCCCACTAATACACGCCAAAAAAAAGGCTTTAGAACATATAACTGCATCCGTGAATGGCAAATGATATATATTTTTGCCACTTAATACATGCCAAAAAGGGCTGTAATTTGCGCACTTCAACACACAACTGCTAATAATCCCTTTCCCCCCCCATTAATACACAACAAAAAAAGGCTTTAGAACAGGCAAACTGCGGTCCTCCAGCTGTTGCAAAACTACAACTCTCAGCATGCCTGAATAGCCTACAGGTATCAGCCTACAGCAGTGCATTGTGGGAGTTGTAGTTTTACAACAGCTGGAGGGCCGCAGTTTGAGGATGCCTGCTTTAGAACATACATATAACTGTACCGCACAAGGGCTAATAAGACCACAATAGCAAGAACAGTTTGCTGGAATTAAAGAGGTATTGCAAACCTGAAATGAGCAGCAGTATAATGGCAATTTGGATCCCCAGTTAGTGCAGTAAGGTGTAATAGAATTATTCCTATTATCCAGGCTGTCATATTCTGTTATTAAAAAAACACCCATTTACGGCAAAATAGTAAATTTGCGGCCTTGGCTGCATCTGTCATTGTTAAATACAAGCTTGAAATACAGCAATAATTTTCTGGGTTTAAAAAACACCACTTTTTGGCAATACCCTCCATCTGGGGCCTATGCAGGTTTTGTCAGTGTGCAATATAAGCTTGAAATACTTCAATAATTTTCTGGGTTTAAAAAAGCACCCATTTTTGGCAATACCCTCCATCTGGGGCATATGCAGAATTAGTCAGTGTGAAGTTCAAGCTTGAAATACTGCAATAATTTTCTGGGTTAAAAAAAATACTTTTTGGGCAAAATACTAAATTTTACAGCCCTTGTTGCATCAGTCAGTGTGAAATACAAGTGATAGATACTTCTGTCATAAAAAAACACACATTTTTGGGCAAAAAACTTGATTTTACCGCAGCTGTTGCCTCTTTAAGTGTGAAATACAAGAGTTAGATACTGCTGTCTTATTCTGTAATTAAAAAAACACCCATTTTGGGCAAAATACTAAATATGCGGCCTTGGCTGCATCTGTCAGTGTGAAATACACTCGTTAGATAATGTTCTATTCTGTTATTAAAAAAACACCCATTTTGGTCAAAATACTAAATTTGCAGCCTTTGCTGCATCTGTCAGCGTGAGATACAAGCTTGAAATACTGCAATAATATTCTGGGTTTTAAAAAACGCAGTCTAAGTGCAAAGCACGAGCTGCAGTGGAGTAGACACCTCAAAAACCAAGAAAGGTCTCTGGCTCCTCCTGCTTCCTTTTCTGCTACAGTCTCTGCCTCTTCATCCACCTCTGGAGTGACAGTGGCACCTGCCACCCCGCAAACAGAGGATCTGCCAGCAACACCACCACCTGGGTCACTTGGCATCTCCACAATGTCCCACGGAAGCTCTCCATCTCCCAAACACTGGAATGGAAGAGGAAGCACCCCCTACCCACCCACCCTCGATCCATGGCCCTGAATGCCAGCATTTCAAAATTACCGGCCTTTGAAATGCTGTCATTCCGTCTGGTGGAGACAGAGAGTTTTAAAAGCCTTATGGCGGTGGCTGTGCCACAGTACGTCATGCCCAGCAGCCAATACTTTTCCAGATGAGACATCCCTTCCCTGCACAACCAAGTGGGGGGCAAAATCAGGTATGCACTGCACAACGCCATCTGTGGCAAGGTCCACCCAACTACAGATACGTGGACCAGTAAGCACGGTCAGGGAAGTTATATCTCCCTAACAGCACACTGGGTAAATGCACTGGGTAAATGCAAGTCCTTCCACCACAGAGGATTGCAGGGCGCTTCTCTTTGCCTACTGTTGCTTCCTCCTCCTACTCCGCTTCCTCATCCTCTACCGCCTCCTCATCCGGTCAGCATAACACCTCAACCACCAACTTCAGCACAGCCAGGGGTAAACGACAGCAGGCAGTTTTAAAACTTATCTGTTTGGGGGACAAACCCCACACAATGCAGGAGCTGTGGACAGGCCTTGAACAACAGACCGATGAGTGGTTGGTGCCAGTGAGCCTCAAGCCCGGCCTGGTGGTGTGCGATAATGGGCGAAATCTCGTAGCAGCTCTGGGACTAGCCAGTTTGACGCACATCCCTTGCCTGGTGCATGTGCTGAATTTAGTGGTGCAGAGATTACTTAAAAATTACCCCGATATGTCAGAGCTGCAGCGTATATTCGGCATTCCCACTTACTGCCTCATATGCGACTTGCCCACAAGGTGGAATTTTACCTTGCACATGCTGGCCAGACTGTGCGAGCAGTAGCAGGCAATAGTGGAGTTTCAGCTGCAGCATGCACGGGTGAGTCGCTCTGCAGAACAGCACTACTTCACCACCAATGATTGGGCCTCCATGCGAGACCTGTGTTCCTTGTTGCGCTGTTTCGAGTACTCCACAAACATGGCCAGTGCTGATAACGCAGTTCTCAGCATTATTATCTCACTTCTATGCCTCCCTGAAAAAACGCTGCTGGTGAAGATGGAAGAGGATGTGTCACAGGAGGAGGAGGAGGAAGAAGAGGGATAATTTCATAGGGTTTCCGGCAAGTCATTCACAAGTGGCTCCAAAGGTTGGGTTCCTGCAGCCACAAACGCCAGCTACACAATTGTTCAGCCAGGGAACAGTTCTGGAGGATGATGAGGTGGAGGATGAGGAGGAGGAACCGTGTTCACAGCAGGGTGGCACCCATACCAGCTCATGGCCATCATTGGTGCGTGGCTGAAGATACAGAGGATACAGACTATACACCTCCCACAGAGGACAGCTTTTCATTGTATCTGGGCAGCCCGGCACACATGAGCGATTACATGCTGCAGTGTCTCAGCAACGACCATCGAGTTGCCCACATTCTAACTTGTGCTGATTACTGGGTGGCCACTCTGCTGGATCCCCGTTACAAGGGCAAAGTACCATCCTTAATTCCATCACTGGAGCGTGATCGTAAGATGCGCGAGTACAAGCGCACTGTGGTAGACGCGCTGCTGGTGGCAATGCCACTTGAGAGCAGAGGCACAGTGGAAGCACAAGGCGAAGGCAGAGGAGGAGGAAGAGGTCGCCAACTCAAAAGGCAGGGTTTGCATGGCCGAAATGTGAAAAAGCTTTGTCAGCAATGCTACAACAACCAGCACCACCAGCTGATATGGAACGTCTTAGCAGGAGGCATAATTTCACAAACATAGTGGAGCATTATGTGTGCACACGCCTACACTTACTGAATGACAGGTCTGCCAACTCCAAATTTTTGGTCTCCAAATTGGGCACATGGCCTGAGCTTGCCCTTTACGCCTTGGAGGTGCTGGCCTGCCCTGCTGCCAGTGTATTATCTGAACGTGTGTTTAGAATGGCAGGGGGCGTTGTCACAGAAAAGCACAGCCGCCTGTCCATAGCCAATGTGGACAAGCTCACATTCATTAAAATAAACCAGGCATGAATCCCACAGGACTTGTCTGTACCCTGTGCAGAATAGACATGTATACCAGCCTTACCCAGTCATTGTTATACTACAGCGCAATTGCTCTTTGTTGTATTTTTGATATTTCCCACTCTTTTGGTTGTGCCGTAATAAAAAATAAAAATAAAATTTAAAACAAAAACCAGTGTTGGCTACCTCGTCCTCCTCCACCGCCGCTTCTACCTACATCGCTACATCCACTGCCTCCTCAAACTCCTACTCCATATGGACCTCCACCTCATACATCAAGATTATTTTTTTAAATTTGTACGTATTTTATGTCATTTCACTAATTGGTCTGTTACATTTTTGGGTGACATTAACCAATTTTGGGCTGTAATATACCCCTGCTCTACTTAGTTGACAGGTTATTAAATTTCACAAATTTTTCTGTTACATTGTCGGGTGACATTCACCAATTTTTGGCTCTGATATACCCCTGCTCTACCTAGTAGACAGGTTCATAAATTTCACAAATTTTTCTGTTACATTCTTAGGTGACAGGGACTGAAATGTTAAAAAATCATCTGTTCCATTGGTGGCTGACATTAACCCATTTCTGGTGATGAAAAAACCCTGCTCTGCATAGGTGACAGGGACTTAAATTTCCAAAAAATGTTTTTAATTGGCCCTTTCATTCGATCCATCTGCTTTAATAATTTGTCCCACATTTCAGCTTGATCACATTGCAGCCAATGACCTCCCTTGGATGTGGTCTCCCTTTATCATGCTCCCTCTCCGGCGTGGAACCCTGATTCGCCGCTAACCGCGATCAACATGGTAGATGCAGAAAATAACATCGAAAGTTGATAGAGCAGATATTCAATTGGATCGTGGACATCACGGGGACTTGCGACATTGTGGAGCAGTATGTGTGCACATGCCTACATATACTGACTGATGGGTCTGCCCCTTCAACTTCTGGGTCTACAAATTGGGCATATGGCCTGAGCTTGCCCTTTACGCCTTGGAGGTGCTGGCCTGCCCTGTATTGTCTGAACGTTTGTTTAGCACGGCTAAAAGGAGTTATAACAGGTTATATTTCCCAATGTTTTGGGGTGAACCCTAATAAAAAAAATAAAAAAAATGTAAAACAAAAAACTGTGTTGGCTACCTCCTCCTCCACCACCATGCCACCGCCACATCCACTGCCTCCTCAACCTCCTACTCCATATGGATTGCATCCTCCAAGATCAAGATTTTTATTTTTATGTATTTTATGTTATTTTACGTAATTTCTCTATCCACATTTGTTTGCAAAGCACTTGCCATGCTTTTAACTACATTTTGCTGCCATTTCCAGCCCTCTTTCCATGACTTTTTTACAGTCATTTTAGTGCTCAAAAGTTCGGGCCCCTATTGACTTCAATGGGGTTTGGGGTCAAGTTCAGTCAAGTTCGGGTCGAACCCGAACATCCAGGTGTCCGTTCAACTCTATCAACTAATAATATTGAGAAATTGGTCTAGTGGTTCTGCTGAGACCTGGGTAGCCAGGAACCCCAGAGCAATGTTTCTAAGCCAAAACCATCTTCTCTTGGTCATGGGAACATATGTTTTTCAGGGCAGGATTTCTTTGAGAAAAACTGTGACAGAGAGACAGAGACAATGCGGGCAGGTCAATGATATGCTGGGGATCCTGTACCTGGTCAGTGGAGTCAAATGAACAAGAAAGAGCGCCTGCCTTGATATTCTTCTCAGCTGAGTGAAAATGGAGAACATGACTAAATTTGGTGAAGGATAATGGCCACCAGGCTTGACAAGGATTTAGTTGTTAAGCATTTTCCAGATACACCAAGTTTTTATGGTTTTATGGTATCCTCAAGGAGATGTCTCAATTCTTCAAGAGCCAACTCCGATGGAGTAGTTATATCCAGCAGGAGAGAAGATGCCATAGGTGACCTTTAGGGATGAGCAAATCGATAAGCAATAGCTCTTTACAGTATTAGAATGTATTGGCTCCGATGAGCCAAAGTGGTAACTTGGAACTGAACTAGAGTTTGGGAAATGTTTTTTTTACAGTACATATTAACTGGAGCTCTGTACAGTATTGTAACAAAGTTTTATGCGAATCGACTTTGGATGTTTTATCTGAAGTCGATTCGCTCATTCCTAGTGACCATCTTACCAGAGAATCTTTCCAGGTTGGGTAAACTCTGGATGTATCCACCTCTAGGAAAAGCTGCCTAAAGAAGTTGGGGGGGGGGGGGGGGGAATAAAATTGAGTTTGAGAACAAGGCCTACTTCTGAGACTACAGTTTCTGCCTCGGGTGTCCACTCTCTTCTGTTTATCCCATTGTAGAAGTGTGGTTGCATAGCAAAAATTGCATGGTACCTGCTTATCCATAGAAATCTATGTGTTGTTAAATACTTTTGCATTAAAGAGGACAAAAGTATTATTATGGTGATACCTTTAGAAGCACATACCAAACACACAGTGAGACTACAAAATCAATGACAATTTTTTTATGTACATCCTCCAAATAACAAAGTGCCCCAATTATGGCATCTATATTAAGGGAAATGTGGTAAGGTGAACAGAAAAGTGTATGGTAAAGTCCTGGAAGGGGTGTATATCCCACCCAGATTCCTCAACTGGGTGAGGTAAATAAAATCCAGGACAGGTTTTACCCTAGCCTGAGGGATCCCAGCTGAAGCCAGCTGGGATCAGCAAGAGGAAATAAAGCACAGTCTAGACTGTCAGTCTGGAGAGAGGAATGCCTGGAGAAAGCCTGGGAAGATGGCTGTGCTGCTGGTTACAGAAGCCGAGTTCTCTGTGTGACCTGTGTTCAATAGGTGAGCTAGGATCCTTACTGTATTAGCCAGGACCCAGATGGGCAGGTGTTTATTTTAGTTTGGTTTATGTTTTGTGGTGCTGGTCCTTCACGTTACCCAGTGGATTATGACTGGGGTTGCCTGTATTGCTGGAGTGTGATAAATAAAGCATTTGGACTTTAACCCTGTGGTCTGCAAAAGAATCTGTCACCGCCGCCCAACCTGAGAGTGTAACCCCTTACAGAAACTACACAGAATTTACAATTTATGATGATTTCATAGGCACACAATAAAAGAAAATTTGGGTACACCTGTGGAGAAACAGTTCACTGGACCAGACTACAGAATCATCTACTTAAAGGTCTTAACCGCCTCTGGACCGCCTAACGCAGGATTGCATTCTGGAGGCGGTCGTTTTGTTCTTTCTTGACGCGCCGGCGCGTCATCTCGCGGGCCGGCAAAAGTTAGAGGACAAGTTTGTCATCAACCTGCCAGCCAATGATCGTCGCTGGCAGGCCAATGATTTTCAAAAAAACGAATCACAAGCCATCTAACCCTTTATATTTATAAATATAAGGTGTTAAATGGCTTCTGTGCACAGATCACAGTGAGTACACACCAACACCACACATAGCCCCAGATCACACCAATTAACCCTTTGATCGCCCCTGTCAATCACCTAGCGAAAGGGAAAAAAGTGATCAGTGTAAACTGTCACTTTTTTTCCCCACTAGTATTAACTTTTAGGTTTAGGATAGTTTAGGCCCCTTTGTTAGGCAGTTAGCGTCGGTTAGCACCCAGCCCACCGCACCTCAGTCACTGATTCGCTAATCAGCATTTGTACTTTTATAGTATCTGTAAGTGATCAGAACTGATCACAGTCAGATCTATAATAGTATTAGTGTCACCTTAGTTCGCCCTCCACCCAAAACGCAGTGTTTGCCCGATCAGGCCTGATCGGTCGCCCACACGTGCGTTCACCCACGCCCGCCCTGCCGCAGTGACAAAAAAATGTTATTTTTTTTATCACTGCACAATCACTTCACAAGCGCTGCGGCGATAAAAAAATCAGTTTTGATATTTTTTATCAATCGCAGCGGCTTCCAGTACTTCGCTAGCCTCCCATTTGTAAGACAGGCTTGCTTTTTTTTTATTGGGTAGTCTCAGGGAATGCCCCCTAAATTTAGTTGACCAAATGGCAAATCAGGGGTATTCTTCTGAAGAGGCCTACTGGCTTCTGACCTAGTCGGATGAGGAAAGGGAACCCACATCTGACGAATCCAGCGGGTCAGAATATGAACCTGTAGAAAGCAGTGGCAGTCTGACCCAAAGTTCGGACGAGGAAGTTGAGGTCCCTGATACCACCAGGCGTACCCGGACCCCGTGTTGCTAGACCACAGGTTGCGCAGGATCCACTTCAAGTGCAGCAGAGTGGGGCTGGCACTGTCGAATTACGTGGTAAGGCATACACCAGTAGCGCAGCCCATCCTGGACCTAATACCAGCACTGCCGTACAACATGGTGAAGTGGCGAGCACCAGAAGGGCAGTTGAAGCTGGTACAGTGGCACGTGCAGTAGTTCCCCCGTCGCAGCCACCGCACAGACAGGCCCCTAGAGTCCCTAGAGTCCCTGAGGTGCTGGCAAACCCTGATTGGAAGCCCCCAACTTCAGACACACCAGTAGTTCCCCCTTTCACCGCCCAGTCTGGAGTTCGGGTTGAGACAACTCAGATCGGTTCGGCACTAGAGCTTTTTGAGCTGTTCTTGACTGCGGAGCTCTTGGACTTAGTTGTGGCTGAAACAAATCGGTATGCCACTCAATTTATAGCCGCCAACCGGGAAGCTTTTATGCCCAGTCTTTCCGGTGGAAACCCGTCCAAGTTTCTGAATTTAAAAATTTTCTGGGCCTTCTCCTCAACATGGGCCAAACCAAAAAGCATAAATTGCGGTCATATTGGTCCACAAACCCAATTCATCACATGCCCACGATTTGAGACCATCCTGTGTTTCCTGCACTTTAGTGACAACAGCACCTCTCGTCCCAGAGGCCACCCAGTTTTTGACCGCTCCACAAAATTCGGCCCCTCATAGACCACCTTAACACCAAATTTGCAGATTTGTATACCCCTGAGCAAAACATCTGCATAGACGAGTCCCTAATACATTTTACCGGGCGCCTTGGCTTCAAACAATACATCCCAAGCAAGCGCGCCCGGTATGGGGTCAAATTGTATAAGCTCTGTGAAAGGGACACAGGCTATACCCACAAATTTTGGGTCTATGAGGGTAAATATCAGACCCTGGAGCCGGTCGGTTACCCTCACTTCCTGGGGAGCAGTGGGAAGACAGTCTGGGACTTGGTGTCACCCTTATTTGGCAAGGGGTACCATCTTTATGTGGACAATTTCTACTCAAGTGTGCCCCTCTTCAGGCATTTGTTCCTAGAACAGATTGGCTGCTGTGGCACCACGCGACCTAGTCACTGGGGCTTCCCCCAACGGCTCATTTCCACCCGTCTTGCAAGGGGGAGAGGGTTGCCTTGTGTAACAAAGAACTGCTCGCGGTGAAATGGAGAGACAAGCGTGACGTTTACATGCTGTCCTCCATTCACGCAGACACGACAATCCAAATTGAACGAGGTACCAGAGTCATTGAAAAGCCCCTCTTGGTCCACGACTATAATTTGCTCATGGGAGGGGTGGACTTCAATGACCAGATGTTGGCTCCCTATTTACTTTCCCGCAGGACCAGACGCTGGTATAAGAAGGTGTCTGTATATTTAATTCAATTGGCACTGCATAATAGTTTTGTTCTCTACAGTAAGGCTGGGAGAAAAGGATCCTTCCTCAAATTTCAGGAAGAGATCATCGAGAACCTCCTGTACCCAGGAGGTTCCGTGGCCCCATCCACCAGTGTAGTGAGCCGTCTACAAGAGCGATATTTCCCCAATGTTGTTGCTGGTACCTCAAACCAACCGCCACCCCGAAAAAGATGTTGTGTCTGTAGGAGTGGAATAAGGCGTGACACCCGCTATTTTTGTCCTGACCACCCTGTCCTATGCTTAGAGGAGTGTTTCCGGAAGTACCACACACAGGTACACTTAGCATAGGGATTGCATCTCACAGGACAGGCACACAGGGCTATTAGGGCCCTTTCACTCACAGCTGCTGCAAACCTCTCCTTTCACCTGGGACAAAGTGCATAATGTACTTTGCCACATCTCTGGGCGATTTGCGCTTTGCACATTGTCCCATGGGGAAGGAGAGGTTTTTCCTATAAAAGGCAAAAAAAACAAAGGCAAAAAAGTTAATGTTCTGTTCCAAAAGTTAAAGTTTATAAAAGTTAATGTTTTGTTCAAATGTTATATAATGTTAATAAATGTATTGTGTTGCAGCCTGGTTTTTTCTTTTTTTTACCTTCTAGGTGGACCAACCGATCGACCAGCTGCAGCACTGATGTGCATTCTGACAGAAGCATTGCGCTGCTGTCAGATTACACAAAAGTCGGTGTATGCGGCGCTGCAAGACGAGATTTCTCCTCTGCAGTAAAAAAAGATATGTTTGCTGAGGCTTATGAGCTGAGGGGGCGGCGGTGTTCATATGCTTTGGCAAACACTTTGTATATAAAAAAAAATAACAAATCTCGGCAATGATTTATTCATCCACATTGATTGATGTGAATGGAGAAATCGGGTTTGCCAGGGCATACGAGCTAAGTGGGTTTGGATGTTGGGCGGAGCTCCTATATCCTGGCAGATGCCTTTCCCCTCCTTTTTTTTTTTGGCAGAGATTTTTTCATCCACATTGATCGATGCAAATGAAGAAATCTGTGCCGTTAATTTTTTCTTTCAGCCCAGAGGCTGAACGGAAAAAAAAATATCATTACCCATATACTCAATATAAGGTGAATAGCAGAAACTCCTAATGCTGGCCAGACATGTAATGATTGCAGAGACCCTCAAATGCCAGGGCAGTACAAACACCCCACAAATGACCCCTTTTGACAAAAAATAAAAACTTCCATGAACCCACTATGCCCAGCACAAAATACCTTGGGGTGTCTTCTTTCCAAAATGGGGTCACTTGTGGGGTAGTTATACTGCCCTGGCATTTTAGGGGCCCTAATGCGTGAGAAGTAGTTTGAAATCAAAATGTGTAAAAAATGCCCTGTGAAATCCTAAAGGTGCTCTTTGGAATTTGTGCCCCTTTGCCCACCTAGGCTGCAAAAAAGTGTCACACATGTGGTATAGCCGTACTCAGGAGAAGTTGGGCAATGTGTTTTGGGGGGATCTTTTTACATATACCCATGCTGTCTGAGAGAAATATCTCTCTAAAAGACAACTTTTCCCATTTTTTGTATACAAAGTTGTCATTTGACAGAGATATTTATCTCACCCAGCATGGGCATGTGTAAAAAGACACCCCAAAACACATTGCCCAACTTCTCCTAAGTATGGCGATACCACATGTGTGACACTTTTTTGCAGCCTAGGTGGGCAAAGGGGCCCAAATTCTAAAGAGCACCTTTAGGATTTCACAGGACATTTTTTACACATTTGAATTTCAAACTACAAACCGGATTCCAAAAAAGTTGGGACACTATACAAATCATGAATAAAAACTGAATGCAATGTTGTGGAGGTGCCAACTTCTAATATTTTATTCAGAATACAACAAAAATCACGGAACAAAAGTTTAAACTGAGAAAATGTACCATTTTAAGGGAAAAATATGTTGAATCAGAATTTCATGGTGTCAACAAATCCCCAAAAAGTTGGGACAAGGCCATTTTCACCACTGTGTGGCATCTCCCCTTCTTCTTACAACACTCAACAGACGTCTGGGGACCGAGGAGACCAGTTTCTCAAGTTTAGAAATAGGAATGCTCTCCCATTCTTGTCTAATACAGGCCTCTAACTGTTCAATCGTCTTGGGCCTTCTTTGTTGCACCTTCCTCTTTATGTTCTCTATAGGTGAAAGATCTGGACTGCAGACTGGCCATTTCAGTACCCAAATCCTTCTCCTACGCAGCCATGATGCAGAATGTGGTCTGGCATTATCTTGTTGAAAAATGCAGGGTCTTCCTTGAAAGAGATGACGTCTGGATGGGAGCATATGTTGGTCTAGAACCTGAATATATTTTTCTGCATTGATGGTCCCTTTCCAGACATGCAAGCTACCCATGCCACACGCACTCATGCAACCCCATACCATCAGAGATGCAGGCTTCTGAACTGAGCGTTGATAACAACTTGGGTTGTCCTTGTCCTCTTTGGTCCGGATGACATGGCATCCCAGATTTCCAAAAAGAACTTCGAATCGTGACTCATCTGACCACAGAACAGTCTTCCATTTTGCCACACTCCATTTTAAATGATCCCTGGCCCAGTGAAAACGCCTGAGCTTGTGGATCTTGCTTAGAAATGGCTTCTTCTTTGCACTGTAGAGTTTCAGCTGGCTACGGCGGATGGCACGGTGGATTGTGTTCACTGACAATGGTTTCTGGAAGTATTCCTGAGCCCATTCTGTGATTTCCTTTACAGTAGCATTCCTGTTTGTGGTGCAGTGTCGTTTAAGGGCCCGGAGATCACGGGCATCCAGTATGGTTTTACGGCCTTGACCCTTACGCACAGAGATTGTTCCAGATTCTCTGAATCTTCGGATGATGTTATGCACAGTTGATGATGATAGATGCAAAGTCTTTGCAATTTTTCGCTGGGTAACACCTTTCTGATATTGCTCCACTCTCTTTCTGCGCAACATTGTGGGAATTGGTGATCCTCTACCCATCTTGGCTTCTGAGAAACACTGCCACTCTGAGAAGCTCTTTTTATACCCAATCATGTTGCCAATTGACCTAATTAGTGTTAATTGGTCTTCCAGCTCTTCGTTATGCTCAAATTTACTTTTCCCAGCATCTTATTGCTACTTGTCCCAACTTTTTTGGGATTTGTTGACACAGTGAAAATTTGAATCAACGTATTTTTCCTTTAAAATTATACATTTACTCGGATTAAACGTTTGATCTGTCATCTACATTCTATTACAAATAAAATATTGACATTTGCCATCTCCACATCATTGCATTCAGTTTTTATTCACAATTTGTTTAGTGTCCCAACTTTTTTGGAATCCGGTTTGTACTTCTCACGCATTAGGGCCCCTAAAATGCTAGGGCAGTATAACTACCCCACAAGTGACCCCATTTGGGAAAGAAGACTCCCCAAGATATTTTGTGATGGGCATAGTAAGTTCATGGAAGTTTTTTTTTTTTCCACAAGTTAGTGGAATATGAGACTTTGTAAGAAAAAATAAATCATAATTTTCCACTAACTTGTGACAAAAAATAAAAAGTTCTATGAACTCACTATGCCCATCAGTAAATACCTTAGGGTGTCTTCTTTACGAAATGGGGTAATTTGTGCGGGTTTTCTACTGTCTGGGCATTGTAGAACCTCAGGAAACATGACAGGTGCTCAGAAAGTCAGAGCTGCTTCAAAATGCAGAAATTCACATTTTTGTACCATAGTTTGTAAACACTACAACTTTTACCCAAACCATTTTTTTTTACCCAAACATTTTTTTCTTATCAAAGACATATAGAACAATAAATTTTGAGAAAAATTTATATAGAAATGTATTTTTTTTTTATTTTTTATTTACAACTGAAAATGAAAAATGTCATTTTTTTTGCAAACATTTTGGTAAATTTCGATTAATAACAAAATGTCAGCAGCAATGAAATACCACCAAATGAAAGCTCTATTAAAGGAAAAATTCATTTGGGTGGTAAGTTGTATGACCGAGCAATAAACCATGAAAGTATTGTAGTGCAGAATTGTAAAAAGTGGTCTGGTCATTAAGGGTGTTTAAGCTAGCGGAGCTGAGGTGGTTAATACTGAAAAGTAATTTTAAGGCCAGCAAGGAGAGAAAAATCAGGGAAGTCGAAAACTGATAACATTCCAATCATTAAAGGATAACTGTTGCATTTTTATTTATTTTTTTGAGTATTGGATTGTGGTGATTAATATCACCTTTGTGGCCCTATTTCATCTTTTCACTGGGTATTCAATTACCCCTTAATTCCACATTTTTGTTCCCTGTACTGCCTATTTTTACCTGTGCTTAAAATAGGGTTGCTAGGCATGGTCCGTCTATCTGTTGATAGACGGAGCACGCAGCTTGCAAAGTCACATTACTGACAGCCAGGGACTGTAAGTAAATTATTTAACTCAGGTCCTCCCTAGCAGCTGTTAACAGTGCCTGGACTGTGTGCACTTCTCCCTGTCCCTGCGCTTGGCAGACGCTCCCTCACTCAGCAGAGCTGGAGAATTTAGAGTTGGTGCAGCGCAGAGCAGGGAAGGGAGATCTGCCATCTGCTCAGTGTATAAATGAATGCAACATGTGGCAAGAGGACCCCTTTGTGCTGCAGGAGTTTAACCCTTTGGGGGAGAGCTCTGGTTACTGACACTTTTGGGGGGTTATTGTTACTGGCTAGTGCATGTGAGGAGCTCAATGCATTGTGGGTAGTAAGGGCAGTCGGGATTAGCCTCAGGGTGAGGGCAGTGGCGGCCATCTTAACTGAATAGTGAAATTGCAGTTTTATGCAGACTGGTTGCTAAGGGCTGAATCTTATTAAATATGGGGTAAGTCAGTCTAATAGTACCTGATTCTGGAATATCATGCTATTAGTAACTACATATATGAAAATTGAATGTTATCCTTTAAAAACAGGACTCAATTTTACACCTGGATTTATGACACACCACATTGACACACTTCATCCTCCTCCCCGTTAGAGTGACTCCAGATCTTCTTAATTCCTACTTCTTTACCCCCAGTGCCTGTTCACCAGGTATGAGTCATAACAAAACCAAGTTTGGTTTTAAAGTGGTTTTCCATCTTAAAAATCAACTACAGAATACTTTGCTAATAACTGACTTGGGTTCATCAGAGCCCGTACATTTTAATGCTGTATGGAGATAGATCTCCATACAGCATTAATCCAAAGGTTTGAGAGAAGCGACTTTGGATATAGCATTCAAAGCTTACTTCACTCATAACTACTCTAAATGCTTGCAAACATAATGTTTTGTTAGCCAGCAAAGTTATCACTGTTATATTACTTTTGTTCTTTTTAACATCACACGGAAGTGCACAGATAAGGAAAGTCAGAATGGAGAAATTAGGGATAAATTGCTTATAATTATTGTCAAAGCCCAAGAACCATTAGATGGCTCTTAGACCTGTGGGATAAGGCCATTCCAGAACTTAAAAACACTTTTTGGGGTATATATCAATGCCACTGGTGCATCCATGGAATTCTATCTGAAGTTTAGGAAAAATGTGATACCATGCAGCCAATCAGCAGCTAGCTGGCCCCTGTGATGTCACAGCCCTATAAAAGCCTCATCCCCCTTTCACTGTGAGCTGAGCATACAAAAAGATGTGACAAGCACTATGGACAGTGATTAGGAAAGCCTTTAATTGTGGAATATTGGATAGGGACAGTGCAGGGACAGTGTAGGGAGTTTTACACACTGTAGGGTGAGCATAGGGAGAGCATAGGAAGACAGCAGCGACAGTACATGGATGATTCAGGCTCTGTAATCTGAAGCTGAAGGGATTCACATGAAATAGCCCACTTTACACCAATCCCTGTGTATGCCATAGAGCTATCTAATTGAACAGTGTCCGCCTTGTTTAATAGATAAGAAATTCTTTTAGGCCTTGATTCTCAAATTGGGGTGAATAACCTGTCTAACTTAACTGTTATTGGGGGTGCCCACCTTGTTTAATAAATAAGCAATTCTATTATGCCTTGATTCTCAAGTTGGGGTAAATAAACTGTCTAATACTACTGTTATTGGGGTGTCCACCTTGTTAAGTAGATAAGCAATTCTATTACACCTTGATTCTAAAATTGGGGTGCATAAGCTGTCGAATTCTACTGTTATTGGGGTGTCCACCTTGTTTCATAGACCTTGATTCTTAAATTGGGGTGAATACGCTGTTTAATTTAATTGTTACTGGGTTGCCCACCTTGTTTAATATATAAGCAATTCTATTTAGCCTTGATTCTCAAATTAGGGAGATTAACTTTTCTCATTCAACTGTTATTGGGGTGTTCACCTTGTTAAATAAATAAGCAATTCTATTAGGCCTTGATTATCAAATTAGGGTGAATAAGCTGTCTAATACTACTGTTATTGGGATGTTCACATTGATTAAGCAATTTTATTAGGCCCTGATTCACAAATTGGGGTGATACACCTGTCTCATTCTTTTGTTTGTGGTGTGTCCACACTGATACCTAACCGTTTCTGGTAGCCAAATAGTTACTGTAATTTAGTCTTAGAGAGAGGTCTTATTTAACACCCTGTGGGAAGTAGAAATAAATTGATTCTTCGCACAGCAGAATTGCCCACAATTTGTAGTTTTTTGAGGGAACAATTATTATTTTATCTGAAAAGTTATTCTTTTAGAGAATTTAGAGTCTTGTAGCAAAAAAAAAGTATTTTAGCAAATAAATTTGTCTGCTCCTGTATTACGATCCTTGATCCGTATGATGAACTACGTTGAGCGGGTCACCCACACCTGTTGGTAAAGGAAAAAACACATGGCGATCCCTTCAGTGCTGTACCTGTGCAGCCCTGACATGTAAGGGCATCATAGAACAGTTACTGCTGAACGCCACATTGCCCTTAAGGAGGTTGATTGCGGAATGCCTGGGGTCAAATAAATCCTTGTATTAGGGTTATAATGGGAGTATAATGGAAGTCAATGGGAGAACCCGAGCATTAAACCAGGCACCCCTTGCTCTGAAGAGGGGAGGGTGCCTAGTTCATAGGAAAATGTCAGAAATTGATGGAAACGCCACCGAAATTATTTGGGAACAGCATGGGGAGGTTGTCTGGATGCATCTTGGACTCCCAGGTCGCTGCTGGGAACGATGTTGCCTGATTAGTATGCCACTTTTACGTTAAGTGGGAAGGCTGGTGACATCCGTATTGCGCTGCTAGAGGTGAAATTTGTGGAGCAGCGCAAGACAAACCACAGTGAAAGCATTTGCCAAGAATGTTTTCATTAATCAACAACGAAAGTCGGAGGCTCGAAGACAATCCAACAGGCGATCCAAAGTCTTTTGGGTTCTGGGGGGAGTATGGTTGCAAAGCTGAAACTTAAACTAATTGACGGAAGGGTACCACCAGGAGTGGAGCCTGCAGCTTAATTTGACTCAAAACAACAGACGTCACCAGGCCCGGACACGGAAAGGATTGACAGATTAATAGCTCTTTCTCTATTCTGTGGGTGGTGGTGCATGGCCGTTCTGAGTTGGTGGAGTGATTTGTCTGGTTAATTCCCATAACCAAAGAGACTCCTCCATGCTAATTAGTTATTTGACCTCAGGCGGTGAGGATCGTGTTGACCAGACTCTTATGGGAGAGTGCCTGCTGCTTAGCTGACCATCAAAAAAATTATGGTTGAGGGCCTACAGGTGAGCTGACCGCTTTATTGACTCTAGATAACTTCTGCCTGATCACATGTCCCCATGACGTTAATGATCCATTTGGAAGTCTGCCTTATCAACTTTCAATGTTCTTTTATGCGCCTCACATGGTGACCACGGGTAACGGAGAATCAGTGTTCGATTCCAGAGAGGGAGCCTGAGAAATGGCAAACACATCCAGGCAAGGCAAGCGGGGGGCATTCAAATTACCCACTCCCGACTGTCAGAAGATTGCTGTGGAGTGCTGTTTATTTGTATATATAAAACAAAGTAGTTCCCAAGGTAGAGTTGGGGACCAATCCAGACATGCACCCTGTGAAAACCAGTGATAGATGAGTGCTGTGATCATTTGAATCTTAACACTGTCAGAAGAGGACACCGTCTATTGAAAAATAAAATTTAATGTCACTGAAAAATTTTAGAAGCGCATACATTACACAGCAGATATGGGCCTGGTAAGGTCACTGTCAGAAGCAGACACCGTCTATCGAAAAATAAAAATTTATATCACAGAAAAGAATTTGAAGTGCAAACGTTACACAGCAGATGTGGGCCTGGTATGGTTACTGTCAGAAGCAGAAACCGTCTATTGAAAAATTTAATTTTATGTCACTGAAATTTTTTTGAAGCGCACATGTTACACAGCAGATATGGGCCTGGTCAGTTAACTGTCAGGAGTGGACACCGTGTATTGAAAAATGTAATATTATGTAACAGAAAACATTTTGAAGCGCACACGTTACATAGCAGATGTTGGCCTGGTCAGGTCACTGTCAGAAGTTGAAAAACTGCACTGGATATCGCTGATATTTTAGGAATGCGCACACTTTAAAAAGGAGATGTGGCACGGATAGTTTAACTGTCAGCAGCGGACACCATCTACGGAAAAAGTGTACTGGATGTCACTGGTATTTTAGGGATGCGTACACTTTAAACAGGAGATGTGGCATGGATAATTTAACAGTCCGCAGCGGACACAGTCTACTGAAAAACTGCACTGGATGCCACTGATATTTTAGGGATGCGCACACTTTAAACAGGAGATGTAGCGCGGATAATTTAACAGTCCGCAGCGGCCTATTACAAGGACTTTTGGGTCTATGAAAAAAAAATTGTATAAAATTTTTCCTATTACACTCCTTATACTATCTGTCCCTTCCTAATAACAGCTCTTCCTAACACTGAGCAATTTAGCGCAGGTTACGCTACAAACATATATTGCTGCTGTCGCACACAATATTCCTAACATGGACTTTTTTGTCTCTGAAACGTTTTGGTACCAAAAAAATATTCAATTACACTCCCTACACTCTTTGTCCCTTTCTATGCTTAGCTCTCCTTGACTACAAATAAGCCAAACATGCGTCATCGCACCCGATGACGTGTTTCGGCCAGCCAGTCACTGTAATGCCAGTAGCCAACATGTACTTACCTACACTTTTATTGGCTGCTTACCAGCCGTGGAACGTGCGGGGAGGAGATTCGATCATTGCGCTCAAGCACATCTTGTACTCGGCCGAGTACCTCCATGTGCCGAGCATAGTGATGCTCGAGCTGAACTGGTATTCAGCCGAGTGTGCTCATTCAACACTACTACAATATCAAATGGGCCGAACTTGCTGGATGTAATAAACATGGTAGCTGGATTATGCTATACGGGAGGCTTGTCCTTGGTTATGGGAATGAACCAAACAAATCACTTCACTCACTCGACCAAAATTCCTCCTAGCTAATACGTTTGTTTAGGAAAAAAAAAAAAATTGTCTGCATCTTAATTGCAATTGTTTATGGTCGGAACTCTGACGGTATTGCCAGACAAATTTCTCCACCAACTGGACTCAAATTCATCATTCCTAGCTACCATATTCTGTTATGGAAATTTTTATTTGGCGTCACTCTTACAGTCACAACAAATTTTAAAGAAATTGTCCGTCACTGTGCAGTTTAACAAAATTGTAGCCAATATGGATCCCTCCATAAGATCCGCGATCACTCCATGCTAAGAACTTAATGGTATTTTGCTTTCAATATGTATTAGGGTTAAAACCAGATGGGCTGGACTTGCTGGAGGGATTAAACATGGCAGCTGGTTTATTGCTATACAGGAGGTTTTCTATTGGTTATTGGAATGAACCACACAAATCTCTCCACCCATTTGACCCAAATTAATTGTATCTAATACATTTGATTAGTGAAAACATAAATTGTCTGCATCTTAACTGCAATCGGTTATGGTTGGAACTATGGCGGTATTACCAGACAAATCACTACACCAACTGGACCCAAATTTGTCATTCCTAGCTACCATATGGATCCCTTCATAATATTTGAGATCCCTCCATACTATGAACTTAATGGTATTTTGCTTTCAACACGTATTAGGATTAAAATTAGATGGGCCAAACTTGCTGGATGGATCAAACATGGCAGCTGGATTATTGCCATATGGGAGAGGTGTTGCTGGTTATTGGAAGTGCAAACGTTGCACAGCAGATGTGGGCCTGGTCAGGTCACTGTCAGAAGCAGACACCATCTATTAAAAAATAAAATTTTATGTCACAGATTTTTTTTTTAAGCACACATGTTGCACAACAGATGTGGGCCTCGTCAGTTAACTGTCAGAAGTGGACACTGTGTATTGAAAAATGTAATATTATGTAACAGAAAACATTTTGAAGTGCACACGTTACATAGCAGATGTGGGCCTGGTCAGGTCACTGTCAGGTCACTGCAATCGGTTATGGTTGGAACTATGGCGGTATTACCAGACAAATCACTCCACCAACTGGACCCAAATTTGTCATTCCTAGCTACCATATGGATCCCTCCATAATATTTGAGATCCCTCCATACTATGAACTTAATGGTATTTTGCTTTCAACATGTATTAGGATTAAAATTAGATGGGCCAAACTTGCTGGATGGATCAAACATGGCAGCTGGATTATTGCCATATGGGAGAGGTGTTGCTGGTTATTGGAATGAACAACACAAATCACTCCACCAACTTGACCAAAATTCATCATAGCTAATATGTTCTTTTAGTCAGTGTTTGGCCATTAGTTTGCATAATTATTTCAACTGAATTTGTAAGGCAAACACAGGAGTGGGTCCAACACACAGATGAGATGCAAATAATTCCATTATATTTTATCTCTGTTTTGGACCACTCCTGTTTTTGGCTTACAATTACTGATCAAATACTGATGCAAAACACTAACCAAAGTGTTGACTGCCTCAAGGATGCTCAAAATACAGCATTGTTTTTTTTTTTTTGTTTTTTTTACTGTGCTTCTGATGGATCAAAAGAACAGAAAAATAAACAGTGATGTTAACACATTCTTAGTGCCACTGCTGCTGCTACCCTCCCCATTCTGTCATGGGGCCACTACTTGAATGTTGGGACACTGCACGGTTAAGCCCATGGTAATAAATTAGACCTGACACTTTTATTGATCTGTGATACTGACGTACAGTAATTCCACAGCTAACAGAAGGGATTAGCTGTGAATCTTGGTGTCCTGCACAGTATTATAGATGGCAATGCATCGTAACTGCCTGTAATACTGATGGCACAGTACCTACAGAACAGATTAACTCCGAATGTGGGTGCACTAGAATGTAATGCACACAATGATACCCTCCCCCTGTACTGTTACTGCAGTTTAAATTCAAAGCCTTCACAATGAGATTGGGTCACCAAGTGGGATGCATATGATTAGCCAGAGTGGCCTGGATATACCAAATTTATCACAATTCATGATAAGTAATTTGTAACAAATCAAATTTCTTGAAGAACTTTGGTGAATTGTCCAAATCAAATTTTTCAAAATTGTAGGTAATATAGCCCTAGAAATAGAGGGAAATCATCTCAAAATGTCACTTTTCTTATACCAAATCAGTCTGTCAAAGAGTTTGGAATTCAGAGGTGAGGATACTTATTCTTCACTGTGATGTTATTCAGACCGCAATAATCAATATGTGGCCAAATAGAATTGTTCTTTATTTTTAACCAGCTCAGCTCAACCTAGCTTAAACCCTCTTAATGACCAGACCACTTTTTACAATTCTGCACTACACTACTTTCACGGTTTATTGCTCGGTCATACAACTTACCACCCAAATGAATTTTACCTCCTTTTCTTCTCACTAATAGAGCTTTCATTTGGTGGTATTTCATTGCTGCTGACATTTTTACTTTAATTACTTTAATTAATTAATCGAAATTGACCAAAATTTTTGCAAAAGAACGTCATTTTTCACTTTCAGTTAATTTTTCAATTAAAACTGCATTTCTATATAAATGTTTCTCAAAATTTATTCTACATGTCTTTGATAAATAAAAAAATGCAATAAGTGTATAGTTATTGGTTTGAGTAAAAGTTATAGTGTTTACAAACTATGGTGCAAAAATGTGAATTTCCGCATTTTGAAGCAGCTCTGACTTTCTGAGCACCTGTCATGTTTCCTGAGGTTCTACAATGCCCAGACAGTAGAAACACCCCACAAATGCTGGGTGAGAGAAATATCTCTCTAAAAGTCAACTTTTCCAATTTTTTTATACAAAGTTGTCATTATAGAGAGATATTTCTCTCACCCAGCATGGTTATATGTAAAATGACACCCCTATTTCTTCTGAATATGGCGATACCACGTGTGACACTTTTTTGCAGCCAAGATGCGCAAAGGGGCCCAATTTCCTTTTAGGAGGGCATTTTTAGACATTTGGATTCCAGACTTCTTCTCACGGTTTAGGGCCCCTAAAATGCCTGGGCAGTATAAATACCCCACATGTGACCCCATTTTGGAAAGAAGACACCCCACGGTATTCCGTGACGGGCATGGCGAGTTCATCAAATTTTTTTTTTTTGCACAAGTTAGGGGAAATATTTTTTTTTTTTTTTTTTCTCACAAAGTCTCCCTTTCCGCTATCATGTGACAAAAAAATTCAATCTTTCATGGACTCACTATGCCCGTCAGCGAATACTTTGGGGTGTCTTCTTTCTGAAATGGGGTCATTTGTGGGGTATTTATACTGCCCTGGCATCTTAGGGGCCCTAAAGCGTGAGAAGAAAAATTTTACACATTTGGATTCCGGTATGTCGAGTTCATGTGAGATTTTATTTTTTGTCACAAGTTAGTGGAATATGAGACTTTGTAAGAAAAAACAAAACCCAAAAAATCTTCTATGAACTCGCCATGCCCCTCAAAAGTGATCTTTTTATAGCGCCGCAGCAATTTTACAGTGTTTTTGCAGTGATCAGAAAAGAAAAAATTCTGTCACTGCGGTGGGGCGGACTGAACGCAAGTGTGCACACAAGATCAGGCCTGATTGGGCGAACACTGCGTTTTTTGTAGAGCCTATAGAACATGTCCTATTCTTGTCCGCAATTGCGGACAAGAAAAGGCATTTTCTATATAGTTCTGGCAATGTGCGGATCCGCAAAATGCGGAAAGCACATTGCCGGTGTCCATGTTTTGCGGATCTGCGGTGTCCGTGTTTTGCGGATCCTTGGATTCTCGGATCCGCAAAACACATACGGACGTCTGAATGGAGCCTTACAGGGGGGGGGGTGATCAGGGAGTCTATATGGGGTGATCACCCCCCTGTCATTGATCATCCCCCTGTAAGGCTCCATTCAGACGTCTGTATGTATTTTGCGGATCCGCGGATCCGCTAAATACATACGGACTTCTGAATGGAGCCTTACAGGGGGGTGATCAATGAAAGGGGGGTGATTAGGGAGTCTATATGGGGTGATCACCCCCCCTGTCATTGATCACCCCCCTGTAAGGCTCCATTCAGACGTCCGTATGTGTTTTGCAGATCCGTGGATCCGCAAAACACATACGGACGTCTGAATGGAGCCTTACAGGGGGGTGATCAATGACAAGGGGGCGATCAGGGAGTCTATATGGGGTGATCAGGGGTTAATAAGGGGTTAGGTAGCAGGTATATTAGACGCTGTTATCAAAACAGCATCTAATATACCTTTTAGGGGTTAAAAAAAATCGCATCTACAGCCTGCCAGCGAATGATCACCGCTGGCAGGCTGTAGATGCAGACGTTTACCTGCCGAACCTGTGAACGAGAGAGCCTGTGTGCGCGTGCTCACAGGAAATCTCGCGTCTTGCGAGAGGACGCGCCGGCACGTCCAGGAGGAATAACAGGGCCGCGGCCAGGATGCAATCCTGCGTGCAGCGGTCCTGTAGTGGTTAAGAAATAAAAAAACAGCATCTGTAGGAGAGGTAGATTTCCGGATAAATCGCCTCTTTAAGTTCTTTATTTAATATAATAACAAATGGCCTGAGTCTCAGGTAGGGACAGCAGGTAGACGCAGCCATGTTTTCTAGCAACAGGTCAATAGGGGATTCGTAAGACAGATATGGTTGCAAAGTCTCAGCCTTCTTTTTGGTAAAGGCATCCATGTAGTTGGCATATTATTGAGGAAGGCTGAAATCTATCAGTTCATCACTGATGCGCCCTGACAGAAGGCAGACAGCAGGGCCTTGTTGTTCCTGGACAGCTTTATATAGCATTATATAGAATTATATAGCATACTATTCCACTGTTAGATTGTCCTGGTGCAGTTGCAGCAAGAGGTAGCCGGGTTCCTCAATAGACAGGAAGTTCTAAACTATAGGTCAATGGGCATGGTCCATGCTGGAGCTTCACCAGAAACGAGGGAAACCAGGAAGGCAACCATAGACCTGTCAGTATTAAACAGATGAGCGAGTAGCTCGAAGTGAATTGTACACTGGTACCCATGGCAAGACTTGGGGTCCCCTAAGTATGCAGTTGCAGAGGTAGTTACAGACTGGAACATCCACAGGGGGAATCTGTCTCTAGCTGTGGTTCAGATGCTGCGGCATGTAGAAGCATAACCAGAACAGAAGGCAACAGAAAATCCAAGTAAGCAGACATATTGTTTAGATATTGCAGTTGCTGTCACTGCCTAATTGTCTCCTTAAAAACCTCTATCAGTCCCAACTTGGGTGAGCCAGAGGGATGCATGGCCTGAGGCAACTGTTACTTAGCTAGTGAGGACCCATTGTGTCACTTGAACAGATTAGTTTAACCCCTATACAAGGATCTGAACTTCACTGCCAGGAGAACAACCAGGCCACTACTTCTCAGAGTAGTCTCTGTTAAAGCTATTCTAGAGCCAATAGACTAGGTCAATAGACATTCGTGTGGAACACCAAGGGAATAGGCAAAGCCATAGTCAGGGACAGGATGAGTTCAGGGCAGGTTTATTAAGTACAGTAAACAGTCTTAGGTCCGGGCAGGTAGCTTAGCCCTGTTATCCTACCATTGTTCCCTGTGGAAAATCACTTTTAATTTCAGTTGCTGTTAGTTGCATCTTGAAGTGAAGCCTTGTGATACAGGACCACAAGCTCACAGCACTTTTTTCCCCCTTCCCTTTAATAACCACTACTCTATGTGCAGTGTCACTTATATGTCAGTTACAATGTCAGTTTATGATGGAAGGATAGAAAGACTGGCAGATAGATATCAGACAAGCAGATAGACATAAAGATTAATTTTTCTCTAAAAATTATGGTCATTAGCAAAAGTTATGCCTGCTATAAATCCAGTTACACAGAGAATGTTTAATATGTGGAAGTAGAAAATGATCTGGTTAGTGCCACATGACCTGGTGATGTCAGGACACATCTCACTGCCCTAAGGCATGATGGGACAGCAGACACCTCACAAACCAGTAGGAGAGGTTAAAGGGGTTATCCAATGTTATAAATAGCTCCTCACACAAAATATACTTACTCGACTCGCCACTCCCGGCACCGCTCCTGGTCCCTGCAGCACCGCTGCTGCTTCTCCCCGTACATCGATGAAAACATCCGGTGTCGGGGGGGAGGGGAGCAGCCAATGCCAGGCGGGGATGGGGGTGAGCCTCCCTAGCATCTCGAGTAAGTATATTCCATGTAAGGGGCTCAGCACATGGGGGGGGGGGGGGGTGCTGTTTTTTTTTTACATTGGATGACCCCTTTAAGTCTGCTAACAAGCTAAATTTAAATAAATAAAAAAAAGGAATGGGATCGAGAGTACTTGATTAAAATAAATCCAGTCCCTCATATCTTGCACAAGATGCACATGGTGCAGTAAATTGACTGCTCAACATAAGATTAGGCAATTTACAGAATCTCATACAGCCTATGCATCCATATAAAAACTGATTATGTTATTTAACAGACTACCCAGTTTATTACAGATGCATGTAGACAAGACTTCTTGATACAGAGGGACACAGGCCAGTATCCTCTTTCCCCAGGGACCTGCTTTCTCCAACTTGCTGCAGGAACTCCATAATCATCTTGAGCATCTTGCTGCAGCTGGCCAATGTTTGAGCAAGTAGCATTTGCATGTAAATTTGAAGAATATAGTGGCTCACCCTCTATGTGACAAAGGGAAAGGTGCTAAGTATATTTTAAATAAGCAGGCACTCACCATCTGGTTATATATAGAGCAATTAGTGTAAACATGTATATAATTTATTTATAATAGTCTAAAAGACACATGTTAAAACCTAAAATAAACCCTAAAAGTTATGACTAAAATAATATACAAATACCATACAATTAGCAGTTGTTTTCTCAAATAAATTGATGGCAATAGTTTAAACGTGATGGAGTTTGATAAGCATATCACTTGAAGACCCATGATATCACAGTAGCATTCAATATTACACAGTAACAGTTTTAGTGACAACAATGACTGTTGATGGCACCAATGATAATGGTAGTTTTTGTGGGCTTTCGCTCAGGCCAGTGATAGATCCTTAAATCAATGGCGTCATTCCAATAGTGTTTTGTATATCACTTATTGAACAGTCATAACAATTAGTAACAGTTGTTAGTGATAATATTTGTAATAGTAGTAACAACAGTGGTTATATCACTTGAGAACCAACAATATCAAATGATGACAGTCAATGTTAGTGGCAATAGTGGGTAGCACCAATGATAATGGTAGTTTTTGTAGGTTTTTGCCCAGGCAAATAGAAAATCCTTAGATCACTGGCGTCAATCCAGTAGTGCTTAGTGTATTAATTATTGCAGTTAATAGCAATTGATAATGATAGTTAGTGGTAATAATAGCAGCAGTAGTTAATAGTAGCAGCAGTAGTTAATAGTACCAATAATGGCACAAATCAATAGTGCAATATCAGTTCTGTTTAAAAACTCCTTGTTTTCTGCCATTGGAACTTGCTGATAGCTTGCTGATGACAGCCGTGTTAATTGCAGCAGTATAGTGCTATACATATATCCGTTATATTGAATATTCAGCATTTTTTTCCATCTGAACACATGATTCCTCTCTGCTTCTTGCTTTGCAGGACAATGAGAAGGAAGCAATGTCAAGTTCACAACAATACTGAGTGCACCAATCAGTAATCTGTAGTCAGACCTGCTAAAATGTGAAGTTGCACGTAGTGCGGAAAAATATTCTAATCACTGCTGATTAGCGCAATTGTGAATATTTTGGAGCACTTGACTCTATATGCATATAAAGCTATTGTAACGTTCTGCCATGCCAACCATTTTCTCCAGTCTCAGGAGAAACTCATGAAACTTCTAGCAGTTTGAAAAATGTAGCCAACGCCTGCATTTCGCTTTACGAATTCGCATTGCGCGATTTTTCCATTGCCGATTTTTCGCATTCAATAAAATAATCTCGAACTCTCAAAATCCGCGAATATATGATGAATATTCTACAAAATATTTGTGAAACATTGCAAATTCGAATATAGCCCCTGCTGATCTGATCTGAGCCCAACCACGCCCACTGTGAAGGAGCCCAGCACCGCCCCGCATCCTCCTTGCTCCTCCTTGCTCCACGATGTCACAAAGCTAGAGCATCGTAATCTCGCGATGTGCGAGCTAGCGCATGCGCAGTTCGTTCCCTTAGGCTTATGACAGCACAGAGAAGGAACACTATGCCGACACTGCGCATGTGCTAGCTCACACATCGCAAGATTACGGCGCTCTAGCTTTTAGACATCAGGGAGCAAGGAGGAGATTCAGAGTGTGCGGGCTGGGCTCCTTCACAGTGGGAGTTACTAGGCTCCGGAAACATTAGTAACAGCTCCTTGGGCTTCTTACTTGCCTCATTTACATATATATATTTATGGTCAGGGCTAGGAAAATGTCGGCGTACGCAGAGAAACCTGCCCTGAACATAGTGGCTGAATTGTGCCGGGAGCCACGGGCGCGGGTACACCAAGGAGAAAGGGGGCAAAAAACAGCAGTTAGGTACAACACTTTATTATAAGAATTACAAAGCCAGGGAACGAAAGGCACGAGATATCGCTACTTGAGGATTGGGTATATACCTGGTAAAACAGGAGGACTGCCACCGCCCCATGGACCGAATTACATGGGCTGGCACCTGATGCCAAGATGCAGCGGAGGCCACCCCTATGCGGAACGAATGCCCCGAAATTACTTTGGGGTCATAACCTAGACCCTGGGCGAGGGCACGGATATAGGATATGAACTGAGAGGTGTTGAGAGGCTTGCCTGCGTGCGGCAGGAGCGGGCTGTCTGGCGGTAAATCTTGGATATGCGTTAGCAATTGATGCAGCACTTGAACCGGACATCAATTGTTCGAGGTCGGGTAGAATTTGATCTCCGTGGGGGGACCCGTCTGATTGGTTTTGGTGGAGGGTAGCAGGAGAGTGTAATGGCCCAGGCCCCAAGACAAATGTTGCTTCAAAGGATGGCTTTGACGATTTGGGCTGGCTAGAACCTCCCCGGGCCTAAGGAACCTGTAAAAGGTAAGATACATGGCCGCTTTCAGAACCAGGCTAGTGGAGGGCCCAAAAGTATTACCATCCAATGACGAGGAGAGATCTCTAAACAAATTGCTAGACACTGGTTGCCTGTGGCTCACGGACCCCTTACCCTCCTTTTGAATACCCCGAAGGGTGGCTTTAATAGCCGGAATGGAAAAAAAAGGATCTGCGATGAGGAGTGGCCAGCATAGCGTGATGTTGTAGTCCAGCTAAATAAACTCTGATGGTACTATACGACAGAGATAGATGTGAGTGACAATAGGCCAAGAAGGCCATGATGTAGGAGGTTTCGGAGTGTTGACCCCTCGGATGACTCTTGGAAAATTTATCAAAAGCTCTTAAGCCGGCCTGATAATTCCTCGCCGTATTGCAGGACAATGATTTTGCAACCAGACCCTTGGCCTTGTCTATGAGCGAATCTAATCCAGAATGAGAGTGCTGACTGATCCGCGTCGGGCATTTCCTGAAAAAAAATTGCAAAATTAAAACAGGAAAGAGCGTCCGCGGCCCTATTCTGTTTGCCTGAAATGTGGACACAACGCATGTGGAAATTGTGGTGGAGGGATAACCAAACTAACTTGCGCAACAAGGCCATGATCCTGGAGGACTGGGCCCTGCCTTTGTTGACAATGTCCACCAAGGTCTGACTATCCGTAACAAACGTCACAGAAGTGTTAGACCAATGGTGACCCCAAACCTGGGCTGCCGCCACGACGGGATACAGTTCCTGAAGGGGGGAGGATTTGAGAGCTGCTGAGTCTGAGGCTAATGAGCCAATGAGATCTGAAAATGGCGGCGAACCCGGAGGAACCAGCGGCATCGGAGAAAACCAGAAGAAGAGTCCCACTGTGGAATGAACAAAGAAATGCCATTCCAGTCAGAGAGAAAGCTGTTCCACATGAACAGGTCTGCAATGGCCTGGCTGTCCAGATAGACGACGGAATCCTGCTCTGGGGCAGAGGGCAGGAGACATAACAACCTGGAAAGGAAGGCCCTGCCTTGAGGCATAATTCTAGTGGCGAAGTTAAGCATCCCCAGCAAGGATTGAAGCTCCACCTTGGTCAGAGAGTGAGACTGGACCGCCTGGAAAATAGCTGAGCGGATCCTAAGCAACTTCTCGCTGGGGAGGCTAGCCTCCATCTTGACGGTGTCTAATATGATGCCCAGGAAGGTGACCTTGGTGGCCGGACCCTCAGTCTTGGCCGTAGCCAGAGGGACCTGAAGACGGGAAAAAATGTCCAGGAGTGTATGGGGAATGGACGGGACCTGACTGGGCCTTTCAATGAGAAGAAAGTCGTCCAAGTAGTGGACGACCATGGATAACCCACCGTGATGGATGAGAATCCAATGCAGGGCTTTGGCAAGTTGTTCAAAAAGCCAGGGACTGCTCCTGGACCCAAAAGTGAGCCGGTTGGCAAATCAGAATTTATCTGCCCACTTGATGCCATAGTACTTCCAAAGCTGCTGATGTATTGGAAGCAGCTTGAAGGCATCCGCGATATCTACCTTGGCCAGCCAAGCCTCGACACCCGCTTGTAGAATATACTGAATGGCCTCATCAACTGAAGAATATTGCATAGAATATTCCTCAGAGGGGATGCGCAAGTTAAGACTGGGGATGGAGGACATATGAGGCGCGGAGAGGTCATAAATGAGACGCTTTTTATTGGAAGATTGTTTTGTAACAAGGCCAATAGGATTGATATGCCATGACTGGAATGGAATCTCAAGAAAGGGACTAATGACAAACCCCTTGTCGACCTCTGCTTGAATAAGGGTGGTCACCGCCTCAGGGTCACTGGAAGCGGATAGCAGATTGGAGCCCACCCAGCAGCCCTGGGGGAGCGTGACAAGACCAGTGTGGAACCCCTCTCTGCACCCATCCAACAAGAAGGCGATGAAGGGATGGTCGGGGTGGCCCCGCAGAAGTGCAGCTAGTAACTCCAAACTGAGGTTGGCTAGTCAGGAGTCCCTGGCTGTCTTCCTGGGACAGGAAGGATGGGGGTGGGCCCGAAAACAAAGAGAGCAAATGTGAAGCGCTCGGCAAGCATTGAAGGCACAGCCCTTGTCATTGAAATTATTACACACCTGGCTACTACCGAGGTACACAATTGGCCTGCCCAGCTTATCTAACGAAGATGAAGACCTGGAGGACCCGGAAGGACCTGGCGTGGGCGCTGACTGCGGATCTTGCACCGGATTAGGGCACCATTCAGTGGAATAGAAAATGGACTGGCAGATGGCACACAGAGGAGCCTTCAGACCTGCAAAGTGTTGGCAGAACAACTCCATGTCCAAGTCTGCCCAGTTTGATACAAACTGAAATTGGTTCAGGGCAGCGGCGGCTTTGGCAGAAAACGAAAGATGGTAGTCGTAAAAAAATGCCGAACCGCCGTACTTGTGCCCCAAATCCGTAATCCGGTACAAGTAGGTGTCCAACTCTTCCCTGCGATTAGGCTGAGCGGAGCACACCACGTCCCTGTAGAGGCTGAAGGCCAGAACGAACTCGGAAACAGACAACTTCCTATTTAGCCAAGCATCCTTGGCCTTCAAAACCACAGAAACCTCTCCGCAGTTAATGACTCGGTTCTCGGAAATATCCTGGGAGGCAATAAGAATGGATGCCAAATTTGCATCCTTGCCTGCCAGGATATCCTTCTTGATATGCTCCGGAACAAAATGGGAAGGAGCAATTTGGGGGGTGGCAGAAGGCCTACCTGCAACGTCCTGAGGAATGGCAGGAATGACTGCCGAACCTGGATATTGTGGCGAGGCTGCTGGCCTGGTTTCCAAGACCGCTACCCTAGACTGAATGTCCGTGACCGAGCTAGCGAGTCCGATGATGGAAAACTGGATCTGAACTAGTGCCAGCTGGATGGAGTCGAAATTGGACTGCTCAGCTGTCGAACCCGGAGTGGTCATCAGGAGACGATATCACTCGGCCTTGCGGGCAGACGCGGGATGCCGAATCCCCCTGCGACTAAGCTCGGCAATCAACTTTGGCACTGTCCAATTTCTTAAGGATGTGCTGCTGTTGTGCCCCGAGATGGAAGTTCCTGGCATGGAGAGGTTGTCATCCATATCGTACATGTGAGACATGTTTGACCTGAGAAAAAAAGGCGAATTATGGCTACCTATGAAAAAAAAAAAAAAAAGCACAGGCGGATGCAGAGAGAGCGGCCGGAAGAAAGTGAGAGACTGAAGGCGTGTGAAACTGACCAACGGATGAACCTACCTGATGGAGTACGAACGGATTTGGAAGCATGGCTCCAAAACCTCAATCGTTTATGTTGGAACTAATGAGAAAGAATGGACCTGGGCGATCCAGGAACATTGACAACCTGGGCGATCCAGGAACATTGTGACCTATGTATTGTTGCACTGTGTTTAAATGAGCACATACGTTAAGGACGGGTGCTGTGGCCCATAGATAATCTGGTGAGAGCCTGCAGAGGAAACCCTAGGCAGATAACTTAGATCAGCACGCAGGGCCCCAAGGCAAGCTGGCAGAGGGCACAAAAGAAACTGCGCCCCCCTGAAAACAGGAGTACTGCCTGTATCACAGAACCAAAGTTTGTCAATGTCCCTTGTGCTACGAAAGCCTTGGAGTGAAAAACTAGATCTAAGTGAGTTCATATGTGGCGCAAATAAATCCACATACTGCCTACCAATAATAGATCTTATTTATGAACCCCCAATTTGTGCCGGCATGTGACCGGCAGAACAGTTAACCAGGATGCCGCTCCCCAACCCTGCCGCCTGTAGCCATGCGAGCGGATCATGCTGGAGGAGAGCGGCATCTAACTTGCACCACCAGGGGGCTAGAAACCAGGCGTGAGGCACAGCTAGAGCGGAGCCAGCTGCGCCTCGATCACCTGGAAGGCTGGCGAGCGGCAGTCCGGAGGTTGGCGGCGCGTGTGCGCAGGAAACCGGAAGCAAGGACACGGGTCGGAGAGGAAGGAGCGCGATACCGCAAGTAATGCGTGAGGCTCGGGCACCTGGCTGGGCGATAGCCGGGGGAATAAGTAGCCAGACGCCCCTCCCACAAATGCAGGCTGGTAACAGCCTTACTATATATATTTGTGGTCCTGGCTACGGCGCGAAGCCTGGAGAGTGTGACTGAACCTAATCTAGCTAAAGTGGCTGGTGGTGTGCCTGTTGCCACGTGACGAGGGTAGGCCAAATAAAGGGGGCAGAAATACGAGTAGGAAAGGTTTAGGAAACAACGCTTTATTGAAAATGGTGGTACTACAGAACTAAGTCGGAGAATGCCGCAGCGATTTCGGCTTTCGGATGCGGGATGTATTGTGAGAAACAGGAGGACTTCCAGCGACCCATCTTGCGAATGATATTGGCCGGGACCCCATGTTTGGAGGTGGCGGAGGCGGCTCCAATCCTGAATGAATGGCCCGTGATGGCCTCGGGGTTGAGCCCTAACCCTGACGCGAGGCTGCGAATGTGTTTGACGAACTGCGAGGACGTGAGTGGTCGTGACGGGAAAGGAAGGAGAGGGCTGGCGGGAGCCCGGTTGCCATGGGTGGTTAGTAACCTGTTGAGGACAGCCACGGGACACCAGCAGTTGGTGGTAGGGAAGTATTCTATGCGCACTGGGGGCCCGGTTTGTGAGGTTTTGGAGACTGGCAAGGTGAAAGTGAAATGCTCGTGACTACAGGTGAGTTGGTTTAGAGCAGGGCCTATGTTGTGAGGAGAGGTGCTGGTGAATTCCCCGGGCCGAAGAAAGCCGTAAAAGCTTAAGTAGAGGGCGGCTTTGAGAATGCAGCTTCTGAAAGGGCCAAAAGGACTGCCGTCTAGGGAGGATGAGAGTTTCCTGAACAGGTCCCCTGAGACGGGTTGCCTGGAGGGTCCAGATTTGTGTGAGCTTTTTTGAATACCCCGCAGCGTGGCTTTGATGGCGTGGGAAGAAAAGATTGGGTTGCTGTCTGGATGACGGATCATGAGGTGATGCTGGACCCCTGACAAATACGATCTGATGGTGCTGAAAGTGAGGTGTAGGTCCTTGTGGTAGTATGCCAGGAAAGCCATGATGAAAGTAGTTTCTCTTACGTTGCCCCTGGGGTGAAGGTGACGAAATACCTCGAAAGCTTTCCAACCAGACTGGTAGTTCCTTGTGGAGTTTCGGACAGGGACTTGCAGATGAGAGTTTGAGCCATGAATAAGTGCCTGTCTAGTCCAGGGAGCCGAAGTCCAGGGGGGGGGGGGGGAATCCCGATTCTCTCGGCTTGTGGCATGACCTGGAAGAAGAGAGTTAGGTTTAAACGAGACAAGGCATCTGCTGCGACGTTCCTGATGCCCTGGATGTGGGTGCAAGAAACATGAAAATTGTACTTGAGGGCAAGCCAGGTGAGCTTGCGTAGGAAGCGCATGACTTTGGGTGAGCTGGATCTGCCTTTGGTGATGATGTCAACGACCGTGTGGTTGTCGGTGATGAAATGCACGGGCATGTTGCTCCATTCTTCGCCCCAGACTTGTGCGACTGCCACGATGGGGTACAATTCAAGAAGAGGAGAGGACTGAATGGCTTGAGGGTCCGAGTGGATCTGGGAGGGCCAGGAATCAGCGAACCACTGGTGGCCGAATAAGGCACTGAACCCGACGGATGCGGCTGCATCGGAGTACACAGTCGGGCAGGTGGGACACCAGCGAGGGACGAACATGGAGATGCCATTCTAGCGTATCTAGCGTGATACCCAAGAAGGGGAGGACCGTGTTAGGGCCATCAACCTTTGATGGCGCCACTGGGACCTGTAACACTCGACCAGTAAGAAATCGTCCAGGTAGTGTATGACTCTGGGACAGTTGCCGTGGTTTACCAGGATCCAATGGAGGGCCTGGGCGAACTGATCAAAGAGCCAGGGCTGCTCTTTGACCCGAACGTGAGGCGGGTGGCAAAGTAGTACTGGTCCCTCCATTTGATCCCATGAAACCCCAGAGGTGTGGTTGGATTGGCAAAAGCTTAAAAGCGTCCGAAATGTCCACTTTTGAGAGCCAAGCGCCTGCCCCTACCTGTAGGATGAGTTGGATGGCTTAATCCAGGGAAGAGTAGTGCATGGAGTACTCTTCCGACGGTATCAAGGAGTTGAGGCTCGGGACGCTGGATGCATGAGGCGCTGACAAGGCGTATATTAAGCGTTTTTTATTGGTATTTTTCTTGCAGACCAACCGGATGGGGCTCACCCTGTAGACCTGGAAGGGAGGGGTGGGAAAAGGCCCTATGATGAAACCCTTCTGCAGCTCGACCTGCAGAAGGGAATCCACCGAGGCCGGGTCCTCCATGGCCGACATGAGATTGGGGTCTCCCAGGAATCCCGAGGCAGGGTGACAAGACCGGTGTGGAAGCCTGTTGAAAAACCGGAATGTGGGAAATTGACGAAGGCGGGATCGTGGTGGGTATTGAGGAGGGAGATGAGAAGGGGGACATTAATGTCAGCTAGTCAGCTTTTGGCCGAGCGCTGGGAGCAGGAGGACTGGGGGTGGGCCCGGAAGCAGGTGGAACAAATGTGGAGCGCCTTACATTTGCTATAGTTGCAGAAGCTGGAATTGAAGTTATTACACAACTGGTTTTTACCCAGGTACACGATGGGGCGACCTAATTTGTCCAGGAGCGGACCCGGCTTCTGGGGGGCAGAAGTGCTGGGCTGCTGTTTGGGCTGGGAGGAGGCGTGGGAGTTTGGGCACCAATCGGAGGCGTGCAGGACTGACTGGCAGTTGGAGCAAAAAGGGGACCTGAGACCTGCAAAGTGTCTGCAGAATAGCTCCATGTCAAGGGAGGCCCAGTTGGTTATATGCTGGAACTGGGCGAGGGCTGCAGCTGCCTTCGCCTGAAAATGACCGGTGATAGTCGTAAAAAGCGAATCCTCCGTATTTGCGCCCAAGCTCCGTGAACCCTGTATAGATATGCGTCCAGCTCCTCTCTTCTAGCTGGGTGTGCCGAGCAGATGATGTCGTGGTAGAGGCTGAACGTGAGCACGAACTCTGGGATGGAGAGTTTTTTGTTCAGGCGGGAGTCTTTGGCCTTCAGAACTACGGACACATCCCCGCATGCAATGGTCCGGTTTTCCACCGTGTCATGCGTGGAGATGAGGACCGCTGCCAGGTTCACGTCCTTGCCTGCGAGAATGTCCCTGCGCAGGTTTTCGGGGACGAAAAAGGAAGGTGCTATTTCGGGAGCCCCGGACAACCTACCTGGGGAAGACGGCTGGGAAGTGGAAGGACCAGGGGCGGGACTGGAGGGTGCGGCAGGCGAAGCGTCCCTGCTCTCGACTGCCTGGAGCCTGGTGTTGATGTCGCAGATGGAACTGGACAGGTTATTGATAGTGGCGTGTAGTTGCGTCAGTGGCAACTGTATGGTTGACATGGAGACCTGCTCCGTGGGCCCTGTGGATGGCTCAGGAAACAAGAGGCAATATAATTCGGCCTTTCGGGCTATGGCCGAATGGCGGATTCCTCGCTTGTTCAGCTCGGCGATTATCTTGGGGATGGTCCATGTCCGGTAAGAAGAGTGACTTGCTCGTTCCGATACCGCGGACTCTACGGTCAATAGAGCGTCCTCGAGATCGGAAACGTGGGACATGTTAGAGCTGAAAAAACGAAGAGGGAGAAGACGAAAGCTGGAGGGGGAAGCGAGATGGGTGCGGGCGGTGTTACAGAAGAATGCGCGTAGCGGGACGGTGGTGCCCTGCGTCAGGGCGAGGACGCGAGGTCCCCTTGCTGGGCGTGATTTATCAACTTACCTAAGTCACTGGAACCGTTGGCGCCGTGAATAAAGGGGACGGAAGAAAACTGGCGAAGCCGAGATTGTCCCTAGTTCACCTGAAAAGAACAGTATATGATGCTACGATTGGCTATGCCGGGCGGCCAGAATAGCGAATCGTGGCTGCTACTTACCTGGAAGACCAAATGGAGACCAAATGGATTCTAAAGGAGCACTCACGGAGTAGCTTAGCCGCCTGAAAGAACAAGACCGGAAGTGTTGATTTGGGAAAAAACGCAACTGGTGCGTGACCAGAGGTTTCCTGGGATGTGACCTGGCCGGTGCCGGGAATGACACATGTGACTGCTGCAGCGGCAAGCCAAGGAGTGGGAAAAGCGTGCCATGGGTGGGATTGCGTCCCGGCGGAACTGATGGAGTTTGTAACGAGGGGTCGCTGGGCAGGGCGGCAGGAGGAAGTGGGGGTGGCCGGGGGCTGGGCAGGGCAAGAGTTCTGAAGGATCATCAGTCTGCACAGGGACTGACGTGATGATGGACGTCCCCTCTGTGAAAGCAATGTATTCTGATGTGTGTGAATAATTGTGTGCATGGTGGCAGCGCGGCGCCGAGATTGTCCTGCATCTGAACCAGTCCCCACAGTGTTAATGTATTGATGTATTGCGGTCCACGGCGGGCGGAAGCGGTCGGACTGAGCGGGAGTGGATGCCGATGCCAGGCCCCACCCTGCCAACCCCTGACCCGCCGTGGTGGTGCGATGCGTTCCACGCTGGGACGCACGGCGGGCGGACGTTGCGGGAAAGGGAGGACCGGAAGTGGCCACAGCGATGGACCCGGTGGGAGCTGGCGGAGCGGTGTGAGGTCCTGCGGGGAGAGGTGGCATGTGGCATGGTAGGAGGGGGATCTTGTGGAACCCTGGGGACTGGAAACGCCGGTCCGAGTGTGGGGGCAGGAGGATCGTGCCGGCGGCCCCCGCCGACTTCCGCCCAGGCGTCCGGCGGCCACGTGATGCGCTCCACGCTGGAGCGCATGGAGGCAAGGCAAGCGGCGGGCATAGGAGCGGACCGGCGGGGGGAGAAGTGGTGGTGCGGGGTATGTGGAGTGAAAGCAGGAGGGGGATGAAAGAAAGCTGGAGGGTGGCAACTTACCTGGCGGCGGGTTCTGGCGCACAGAAACGCCGCACGTGCGGGCAGCTTGGCCGGAAGTAAGGACTGACTGGTGCAACTCCTCCTACCAAAACGAAAGGCGAGAGAGGACGTGCACCAGGAGAGCTGGGCGGCGGAGATTAAGAAGCCCCCTACACCCCTCCCACAAAAGCAGGCTGGATTCAGCCTGCTGAATATATATATATATATAAAATCTTTTTTTTTTGCACAATAAAAGCATATTGTGGATGTGCTAGCGGTGATCTAGCAGCCCATGTCCACAGCTCTATACCCCTAATCCAGGTGACAGGTTCCCTTTAAGTATTTAGAGAGTCCCCATCAAGCCTACTCCACAATACAATTATGGTGTTCTAGCAGCATCCTTCGGGACTACCAAGTATGGAGGTTTATTAGGCCCTGACTAGGGCAGGCTCTAATTTGCTGCCTTTCAGTTTGAAATTGACAGACCTAATACACTGTAATGCAAAAGTTCTATAGTGAATTATATGCATCATCAGAGGATATAATGTTCAAATTCCCTATAGGGACATAAAAAAATGTATAATAATAATAATAACTTTTTCCCATAAAAGTAAAAAAAAAATTCAAAAAAGGAAAAGTAAAAAAAAATAATAATTAGGTATTGCTACATCTATAATTACAAATACAATAAAATAATCACAATATCTATTCTGTACAGTGAACATAAAAAAAAGAAGATATGCAAACTGTTTTTGTTCATTCTGCCTCCCAAAATACACAAAATACACAAAAGTCAGACAGCTCCTTGCACAGCTCCTCCGATGGAAAAATAAAAATGTTATGAAAAGTTAGGCTGTGCCGGATTTATCACAGTGGCCCAGGCTTGATGAGAAATGATATGTATGGATATATATTTATGTATTTTATACCAACTGTTGGTTGGCTCATTTTTAGGCAGAATTTTATGCCAATATTGGGACACAATTTTGGTTCAAAATGTTGCTCCCTAAATCATGCGCCCTTTCTCACAAGGTCATGGCCCTTTTTAATTAAATCATGCCCCTTTTTGGCTAAGCGCTAAAACTTTTTGTAAACCTAGATGCACTAAATTGCTTACATTTTTGTCACAATTTATGCAAAAATCCATGTGCCCTCACACTAGTTAATGTGGGCCATTTATTTATTTTTTTGTTCAAAAATGATTAAAAAAAACATTTAAAATAACGTATATAAATATTGTAAGGGATCGCCTCTTATTTGGGGGTCATTCTCACAGATACGACTTTAGGACACCAGGTTTCAGGTCCAAACCGTGCATTTATTGTGCACACTCCAACCAATACAGGTTATCATGAAGTTGCAGCTTCACCTAACACATGTGACATCCACATAAAATAATAAACACTTGCCCGGCTAGGCTCTAACTAACACAGAGTTTCCTGACTCACCTAAGTCCTTGTTCACACCCTGTGAACACGTGCAGCTTTCTCAGCCAATGTCCCCCAGCCTCCTGGCTGTACAGAGCACAGTACGCCCACTGCCTCCAGTCCAGTGTCTCAGCACACATGGGGAATAGTGGTCTGTCAGCCCTCCTGGCTTGGACCACACAGAGCCTCCAGGCCTCTGTCCACAGGCAACACACTCCCCCCTTGCTGACCCCCTGGGAGGTGCTTTGTGCCAGCCTGATTACTTCCAGCTGGTCTCACCTGTGGTGGAATAGGGGTGTGGACCGAACTATCCACCCCTTCCTTGCCTCTAACCTGTGTGAGACCTGTCACTGTCTCACAATATACATAATTGTACCAGCCTGCAAAATAAAGTTATCATGTAACTTATGCCACATGGCAAACATAATAATAACTACCCTTTCTGAAAACAGTGAATTCAAGTGTTTCTTTCCAATCCCTTCAATTTATAAAAAGAAATTACACTTTCTCTTTGTCAATAGATAGATAAATTCCTGTGATGGAAACATATAAAGATATACAAGATATATAAAATCAGCCAGTATGCCAGTATGGAATTCTAGATCTTTAAAGGGATTCTGTCATCAGATTTTACCCCTATAACCTAAGCATATGCTCATGTCCAGACTAATAAGAAGAATCCTAAGCTCGCCTTATTAAACCTCACTGTGGCTCTATTTGCCCAAAAACAGGTTTTTATAACCTGCCAATCACTTACTTAAGGTGCCCAAGGGGAGGTCTGTTGATACAGGGTGCCCGGCGCCACCCCTCGCCGCCCGGTGCCCAGCGCCGCCTTCCCTGTCTTCAGCACCGCCTTCCCTGTCTTCAGCACCGCCTTCTACAGCTCAGCGCCGCCTCCACAATCCTCCCCGTCCCTCTGCCAGATCCCGCACCTGCGCACTAGGATTGCGGAGGTGGCGCTGAGATGTAGAAGGCGATGCTGAGCTGTAGAAGGCGGTGCTAGGCACCGGGAGGTGAGGGGTGTGGCCGGGCACCCTGTATTAACAGACCTCCCCTTGGGCACCTTAAGTAAGTGATTGAAAGGTTATAAAAACCAGTGGGTAAATAGAGCCACAGTGAGGTTTAATAAGGCCAGCTTAGGATTCTTCTTATTAGTCTGGACATAAGCATATTTTTAGGTTAGAGGGGTTAAATCTAATGACAGAATTCATTTAAAAATGACGTTCAGTTTAAAAAGACAGGCTTTTTTTCAAGGCTACTTTCACACTCACATTTGTAGATCCGCCATGGATGTGCACAGATTCGTTCAGATAATACAACCATCTGCATCCGTTCAGAATGGATCCATTTGTATTATGTTTAACATAGATCGAGAAAAATGTGTATGCCCAGATCATTCAGTAACAGTGATGGCCAGTTCACAGTGTTCGCCCGCGAACACATGAGATCTGCCATCTTAACTGACAAGTCCGGCGAGGCACAGGTAAGTCCTTACCTGTGCCTGTGCGTGAGCCGGTCCGAAATGAAATGCGGTCTCCGGGAGCAGGCAGTTCCGATGAAGGCCCCCAGAGGAACTGCCTGCTCTCGGAGACTGCATTTCATTTCAGACCGGCTCACGCACAGGTAAGGACTTACCTGTGCCTCGCCGGACTTGTCAGTTAAGATGGCAGATCTCATGTGTTTGCTGGTGAACACTGCAAACTGGCCATCTCTATTCAGTAATCCAAACGATCATATGGTTAAAAATATATCTTTATTAACATCAAATTGGAAATCTAAAAACATTTAGAATCCACACAGTACATGAAGAAGGGACAACTGGAATGGGGCTAGCATAATTTCATCATATGTGTACAATCAGCAGAGGAAATCTTACACTATATTCCTAATATAACAATAACACATGTTCATGATTCAGAGCATTTAAGACAAGAAAGTGCAACATGGTATCATTACATCGGTTATGTATACCTATCAATCAATAAGGTATTGCTTAAATAAGTAAAAGGAGAGCCCATCCTCCACATATTGTGAGTATAGGCTGCATAAGGTACAAAAGCATATCAGTCATATAAGAACATATCACACACTATATACTGTAGTATGCCCAAGCATATCAGCGGTCAGCGCTAGTCTCCCAGCCCAGTGTCCCTCATTTACCCAACGCATTTTGCCGAATGGCTTTGTCAGGGGAAGTGAGGTCATTTATAGGTTATTTATCTTTACATAGCCAAGACGGATCCATCTTGAACACCATTGAAAGTCAATGGAGGACGGATCCGTTTTCTATTGTGCCATATTGTGTCAGTGAAAACGGATCCATCCCCATTGACTTACATTGTGTGTCAGAACGGATCTGTTTGGCTCAGTTTCGTCAGAAGGACACAAAAACACTGCAAGCAGCGTTTTGGTGTCCGCCTACAAAGCGGAATGGAGACATAACGGAGGCAAACTGATGCATTCTGAGCGGATCCTTTTCCATTCAGAATGCATTAGGGCAAAACTGATCCGTTTTGGAGCGCTTGTGAGAGCCCTGAACGGATCTCAGAAACGGAAAGCCAAAACGCCAGTGTGAAAGTAGCCAAATGGAAAGCACTTTCTTTTGCATGTCAGGATGGACTTATTTAGGATTTCTTTCTTTAAAAGAGAGCATATGTTAAGTATATGAAAATATAAGCAGATGAGCCATCAAACAGGCAACATCAATACAATATTAAATAGCCATTAGAGAAATGCATTAGTCAGATTTATTGTCTTATTATTTTGTAGTGTTAAAATGTGGTTTGAATGATGTTGCATATGACTTCTACATTCCAATGCTCACTATCTATACTCATAGTCTAAAAACAAATGGCATAATAACATTTCAACAGTCATTTTTCAAGTATAAATAAGTAATCTGGCCTCGCTCAAAATTTAAATACAGATGTTATATTCTCAACCAGAACATTTAAACATATTAATTAATCAGCTTGGAATCATGAATTATACATTTTAAAATTAAGTTCCTACGATATTTTATCATTTGTTCTCCATTTGAAATATTCTTTACTAGCGGGTATTGATATATGCATGCTTTAATGGAGTGTTTTAATGACAAAATTATGTCCTTAATAACACTTTCTACTCTTTAAAAATGCTAGGTGATACTTTTCATATTTTCATTTATTCCAAAAGCAAAACGAGCCTCTTGTGTAAGTATTTAATTGCAAACGTTTTTCACTGAAAATATGATTTCACTTGGGTTATACATTTACTTTAAATGATTTTCAAATTTAAAAAAAAAATATGAACGGATTATTTATGAATTCATTTATTACATAAGCAGAATTTCAAGTTAAAAACTCATGAAAACTGCTTAGTGAAAGCAGATTTTTATTTCTTAGTACAGCATATATTTTTAGTATGGTATTTATCTGTAGGGTATTAAACTAATAATTCCACCCTGTTTCATTATAGACCTTGGTCTGCCATCAAGATGATTACTTGTTTTTTTCTAAAGAGATAGCAGTTTTTGTGCCTAAATATGAAATTAGAGTATTTCATATTTGCATAATTAGTAGTGCTTTCTGAAGCACCATTTTGAAATAGAGATGTTAGTTCGTCATGTACAATATATTCATTAAAAGGGTTTATAGGTACTTTTCAGGCTCATGCACACGAACATGTGCCGGCCGGGCCCGTATTGCAGCCCGCAAACAGTGGGTCCGCAATATACGGGCCCCGTCAGTTTTGTAATCTGGAAGGTTCAGTTCGGAACGGAGGCTTCCGTGGAGTTTCTGTCCATGCCTCCGCCCTGCAAAAAAGTAGTGCATGCACTACTTTTCTGCAGTGCGGACCATCAGATGCAGATCATGGACCCCATTCAAGTGAATGAGTCCGCCTCCACATACATTTAATGCCCATGCGTAACGTTATTTGCTGTCTGCAACACAGGCCTGGCCGCCACATGTTCGTGTGCATGAGCCCTTATACTGATGGCCTAACCTCAGGATAACTGATTGGGGTGGTCTGGCACTCCACACCCCTGCTGATCGCCTGTTCTTCTGTAACTCGCCTGTGGTAAGTCGGTGCCAAAACTGTACAACTCAGTCCATTTTGTACAAGCTGGTTACTGCAGTGCTGCGCCAATTTACTTAAATGGCACAGTACTTCAGTGCTCTCTTAGGGTCCTCCTATGCAGAATTAATAAAAAAAAATAACAGCATAAAATAGCACAGCATGATAAGCTATTTGGTTTAGCAAAATGTTAGGTTTTGTAACAGAAACCCAATGGATCCTATTCCAGTCAATCAGGTCTGTTGGTTTCTGTTTGTTACTGTAATTTACTGATTCCAGCCATTCCTTTAATTTTATTGTTCTGTATCTATAGAATATTGGAATCTGTAGTTTTGGTGTGACCTCAGCCTAAGTATTATGCATATAAATATGAGATTCTTGGCACAAATTTTGATCAATCTGTGTGAGCCCAGCTGCCCCCGACAAGGTGACCTTATCAGAATGGACCTTACACTAAACAGACTCACCTTGGCCCTAGGACTCCAAAATGAACTAAAGGCTTAGATGGGTACAGCCACATCCTTTATTTACAGTTCGAAAACTGAGGCACTCTTGCACATCCAAACTGAAACTAATTTACAGATCCATGCAGTTGTGGCTCCAATACAAAAGCAAATAAACACAAAAGATACAGTAGCAATCTGTGAATGCTTACACAGACATTGGGGCTATATACAGTAGATTATTTTTAACTGCATTACTGCTACATTTACTACACATATAAATAAGAAATGTATAGTGCACAGTTAGAAAAATCATGACAGCCCCTCTGCCATGACAGTGACCTCATCAGATGTGACCTTACCATGTTTATTACAGATGAGAGGATTGCTAAAAATGCAATTCAGTTTTGATTCATCCGACCATGACCAATTCAATTCAGGTTAGTTTTTATTTTGCCCAAACAGAAAGTGCGCCATTTGGTCTGACAATTTATGCATGGCACTCCTTATGTATGGGTTTCCTAGCACTTACATTTTTCCTCTATTTTCTTTTTTATACATTTTTCCCCTCTACCCTCAAAATTCTCCTGAATTGAATCACAAAAAAAATCTGATTTGAATGCAACTCAAATTTTCTAAATTTGGGCTGAATCTCATTTGTTTTGCTCATCTCTAGTGTTTATTTACCTAAAGGGAACCTGTCACCGGGATTTTGGGTATAGAGCTGAAGACATGGGTTGCTAGATCGCCGCTAGCACATCCGCAATATCCAGTCCCCATAGCTCTGTGTGCTTTTATTGTGTGAAAAAAAAACGATTTTATAGATATGTAAATTAACCTTGGATGAGTCCTGTCTCCTCCATGCTTGAGAGATGAGTCCAGCGTTCTCTGAGCCCAGCCACACCCACTGTGAAAGAGTCCAGCACCGCCCCGCATCCTCCGAATCTCCTCCTTGTTACCCGACGTCACAAAGCTAGAGCATCGTAATCTTGCGATGCGTGAGCTAACGCACGTGCAGTTTGTTCCCTGAGGATGATGCCAGCACAGGGAAGAACATTATGCTGACACTGTGCATATGCTAGCTTGCGCATCGCTAGATTACGATGCTCCAGCTCGACAAGCAAGGAGGAGATTCAGATTATGCAGGCCGGTGCTGGGCTCCTTCACAGTGGGCATGTCTGGGCTCCGAAAATGTAAGTAGCCTCATTTACATATATATAAAATTGTGTCTTTTTTTACACAATAAAAGCACAACTCCATCTTTTTTTTGTTCAATGCTTTGTGGCAAACTGGGGATCAATTAGCTCACAGGGATCTCCATCTTCTCGAATAAGATGGTTAGTACCTGAATTAAGAACCACAGATAGGATTTTGTTTTAAAACTGATTGACCTCAGGAAGTTTTATTTTCTTGTTACACAGAAAAAAGCAGCACAGTCTCAAAATAAATTCTAGTCTATCTGGCCACTACTTAAGCAAACAGCTCCCTAGCTGTCTAGGGTCCTAATCCTAATGCTTAGGCCTAAGCCTACCACCCTTTCACTATATAGGTTCCTGAGTATCTTTGATGACAGCTGCATGCTAATAGTACAATTATAGGAGCAGGGAGTCTGCTGTCAGTGATAGCATGGCTACTCATAAAGAAGACAGGAATGGATTTTAACCTCTGTGCCTTCGCATTCACTGTCTATACAGATCAGGAAGTGTTAATGTTGCCACTTTCCGCTATGGTCCTAGCTATCATGTGCGTGCTGGGGGTCAGGTATTTGAACAAGCTGCTGGGTCTTAACAGACCCAGGTCAGCTCTGCAGTAAGACTTCACAGCATTATAAAGTATCTGTGTGGCTCATTTCCACCTGTAACTGGGGTCCATATGTCAGCCCCACTTACAGGAGAACTCATAAAAAAATACAATGCCCCACAAAGGTCTTTCACAAACTTATGGAGGACAAAAAGTATAATATAAAAAAACAAAATAAAAATAAAAAATAAAAATAATGAAAATAAATGGCACATCACATCACAGCTTCTAACACCATCCCAAGCAACCATAACCCATTCATCCCCACTACGTGAAATAGGTTAATGAGTCCAATTTGGCTACTAAGCCACATTTGGGCTACTCTGCTTTTTAACCCTAAAAAATTCTCATACTTTCCCATTCCAGCAGGCCAATATTAGTAGTACAGAGCCTTGGTAGAAAAACATAATTATTTACAGTCTAATTCCTAAAACCAAGGAAAAAAACCTCATATTTTTGGAATAACGATTGAATGACAAAATATTGTTCAAAATATGATTAGGTTAACCCTTATCTTTTATAAGTGTAAATGATGAGCTTTTTTTCAAATACAAAAAAAAGTTGTTGGATTGAGAAAGGAAAAAAAAAAATCAGCTATTTCAATATTAAAAGAAGGACCTTTCTCATGTCAGCATTTATAACATAATACAGCTGAGAGAAATCTGACAAGGCATTGCAGTAGGCCAATTGCTACAATAAATTATTAGTAATAGGTCTATTCAAGGAAAGCATTCAATGGCCCTTAGAAAAAAATCCCAACTAATTTTGAAGTATTCAATCTGCACAAGTTTTGTGTTATTATTATTAAATTATGCTGTATATTACATTAATCTGTCACTCAATTGTATTCATTTTTGTTATACATGTCTGAGGAGCGTGAATGAATTCACATCTATACACTTAAATGGAATAATAAAAAATAGGAACAAATGAACAATTCATTTAAACAATATTCTTGGACATTTACAGCAGTACAAAAATTGTGTTTCTTTTGGTTTTATACAGTGCAATAAGACTCATTTTGTAGTATTATACATATCAAACATTGTACTGTAAACCATAAAAAGTAAGTCATTGTACACGATACAACAAATGATTAAAATCTCTGTTTAAAACTGATCACAGTGCTGCTCAAAAACTGAAAAAAACAATGCTTACCTCACTTATCTCTTGCCCCACTGTTATATGGATGCTTCCCGCTTCACTTGACCAACGTTACGTCACCAGCTGTAGCAGATTACCGCTTTAGCCAGTAATTGTGGGGCCCTGGTAGGTGGTCTGTCAGCCTGACAGCCAATAAGGGAGAGGATATTCAGGTTCTATGCTAGCTCTGAAGCACAGACATCATTCTGAACCCAACCACTAATGTGATGGGACATGTCTACCATGTCTGCCACAGCCCAGAGCAATAAGACACACAATTGTATTTTGTACGTCCTAATATTTATATTTTTTGTGTGCACATAAGCGTATTTTAGTGCATAACCAAGCAGCAGCGTATATTTTGATTGCAATGGTTGTCAAATTGCACCTCTTTTCCCCAAAAAACTTCTGCAAAGCTTCTACAGTTTATAGTGCAAAAGTAATTTTATTAAGTGCAGAAATAAGTATATTTTCCAAAATCACTATCAGTGTATATTTTGGAATCAGCCTTTATTTGCATTTTATTCAAAACAACTGTTTTATAACAAAAGTTCTGTTTAGTACAGAGCATCTAACCTAATGTGTTGGTCTACGTCACAATTGCCATATATTGCAGTAGTGGACTTTTAGTGGTGGCTGAAAAGCTGTGTCAGATCTAGGGCAAGAGTGGGGTTGTGGGAGTGGTCATGTGGTCCCATGTGGTAATTTGTCTTCAAAATGTGTATTTTCCAAATAATAATGAAAATTGTCTTGCAAAATATCCATTTGTCATGTACCTGACCTAATGTACATTGTGTTGGACTCTGACCAAGTGCCAATTTTGTACAAGTAATATAAATATAATTAAGCCCTTAGGGGGTCATTTATCAGCCTGAAATACACCTATATTAGGCGTATTTTAGGTGCAGATTGTGGTGCAGCGGTTAGTTGCGCCACAATCTGTGACTTTTCCCAGTTCACACCAGGTCTAAAAAAGTGGACATGGGGTTAGCAGAAAAGGGGACTGGCTGGCAGGTCCGTCTCATATATAAGTTTCTACGCCTGTTTACAAGGAAGCTGTGTTACATTTAGAAGCGGTGCTGGATCCACCACCAGTGATGGGGCTTTATTAAGACCGATGTCTATAATGTCGGTCTTAATAAATTACCCCCTTAGTGGCCAGTTTGTTTTGGCCTTAAAGGGGTTTAATCAATTCAGCAAATACCATTTATTATGTAGAAAAAAATAATACAAGCCACTTACTAATGTATTGTGATTGTCCATATTGTCTTCTTTGCCGGCTGGATTAATTTTTTCTATCAGATTATACTGTGTTTGCTTCCATGGTTACGACCACCCTGCAATCCATCAGTGGTGCTCATTAGAGATGAGTGAATTTCTCAAAAATTTGATTCGGCCAGTTTGCTGAATTTTCCTAAAAAATTGCGGCAAATCGTGATAAAAAATGCCTATTTCCAGACTGCATAGAGCCTTTATATGGGTGTAGAACACTGTGCCTTGCAGTCACACCCATAGGGAGTGTGCTGGGCTAGTGACATAATACTGTCATCACTATGACATGCAGATGACAGGCATCGCTATAAGAATCACACTGCACACTTCAGTTATTTGGGCAGTCACAGGGCCAAAACACACCAAATAGCTCAAGTATTAACTCAGCCTTACAGGTCGATGTTAGAGTAAAGAAGAAGCTCACTCCCTTTACATGCTCGTCAGCTGATTCCACATAGATGTCTACAGAACCTGTTCTATTAAACGCTTATACAAGTACAGCCCCCCCCCCCCGACAGAGTGGAGAGGGTGTCAGCATTAAGTTTGTGTTGACTTCACTGATTAATTTGCCCTTCCTCTGATCCGTCACAACAATAACCCACAAAAAACAGATCCTGTCTGTGGAGCATATGCCTTTGGTCGGTCACAATTTGCTCAAAAATCCATCAGTATTGCTAATGCCCAAAAAAAACTGAACTGGATCTAAAACAGATGACACATGAATGGAATATTTGCATGTCTTCTGTGTTTTGTACCCACTCCTGCTTTTGGCTACCAAATCATAAGCAAATTCTGATAGGACCATACAGGCCTTACAGCTGCTACACAGACAGGATCCGTTGTGTGTCTCATTTTTCCTTCCTTCTGACAGATCAGAAGACGGGTCAAATAAATGATGATGTCAGCCAGGCCGAAAGCCAAAATAGTGGACCAGTCATGAAGTGGGGAGGGTGGGAACAGCATGAGAAGTCCACAAAGTGGACCAATGACATAGTGGTGAGGTGGAAGCAGCATGAGGAGACCGCAGAGTGGATAAAAAACAGGGTCTGGAGGTGGAAGCAATATGAGGAGGCCACCAAGTGGCACAATGACAGAGTCTGGAGTTGGAAGCAGTATGAGGAGGCCACCAAGTTGCACAATGACAGAGTCTGGAGGTGGCGGATGCAGCAGCAGCTTCATGAGAAGGCCACAGAGTGGCACAATGACAGAGTCTGTAGATGGCAGCAGTAATGATGAGGCAAGGTTACACAGTGTGGATATGGCAGCAGCATGAGGAGACCACAGAGTGGCAAGGCTGATGTAGTGTGGAGATGGTGGCAGCAGCAGGAGCAGACCACAGAGTGGCAAGGTGACATAGTGTGATGATGGTAACAGCAGCACAGAGTGGCAAGGGACATACATAGTGTGGAGATGGCAGTAGCAGCAGCAGCAGCATCAGGAGGATACCATAGACTGGCAAGGTGACAGTGTGGAGATGGCAGCAGAAGAAGCAGGATCCTATAGAGTGGCAAGGTGACATAGTGTGGAGATGGTGGCAGCAGCATGAGGAGACCACAGAGTGGCAAAGTGACATATTCTGGAGATGGCAGCAGCAGGAGGAGACCACAGAGTGGCAAGGTGACAGTGTGGAGATGGAAGCAGCAGGAGATGACCACATAGTGGCAAGGTGACATAGTTTGGAGATGGCAGTAGCAGTAGCAGCATGAGGAGACCAGAGAGTGGCAAGTTGACATAGTGTGTAGATGGCAGCAGCAGCATGAGGAGACCACAAAGTGGCTGTCGCTATGCGCTCTGTGCGTGATTCCAGGAGGTGGGGACGGCCAAGGCGCGCTCGCGTCATCAGCGCGCCCGGGATCGCCGTTACCGTGGTAACCACACTGGGGGCTGAGTGCCGAGCTGATCACTCGGCGCTCAGCTATATTGGAACTCAGGAGTCATGTGACGATGGCCACGTCACATGATTCCACAAAAGCCCTATTTAAACAAGCAATCTGCTGGCCACATATTGCCTGTTATTGAGGTCCTTCCTGCGATATTACTTACCTGGTTTGTTGGTCCTGCTTGTATTCTGATTAACTCTCCGTCTCATCCCTTGGTCTTGGCGTTTCCTCCTGGTTCTGACTTCGGCTTCTCCTGACGATCCTCCGCTTGCTCCTCTGGTACTGTGCTGCTCTCTTGGTTTCTGACTCAGCTGGTTTGACTACTCTGTTGCATGTATTGTCTGTCTTCCCTGCACTTACCATAGCTGAGGGTTTGTTGACCAGTTGTCCCTTGTCACTAGGACTTGAGTGGAGCTCACGGGTCACTTTCCCCACCCCCTGTGTGTGTGACAGTGGCAAGTTGACATAGTGTGGAGATGGCAGCAGCATCAGGAGGATACCATAGAGTGGCAAGGTGACATAGTGTGGAGATGACAGCAGCAGGAGGTGACCACAGAGTGGCAAGGTAATATAGTTTGGAGATGGCAGCATAAGCTGCATCAGGAGACCTGAAAGGGACCCGGTAATAGAGTGGGGCAGTGGGTGGCAATATCAGTACCCTCTGACGAAGGTGGGTGAAATAAGGAGCTTTTAGCATTAGATGTGTGGCATCAGGCGGGTGGCAGCATCAAAGTAGTAGCTGAGGCAGGTAGTCAGAAGAAAACGGTTTCTTGTATGAAAGTGTTGGTATGGCACCATGGATGATCTAGTCTGATGCATCAGGAATTGGTGGGTGGTAATCCTGGCTGATCCACGCCTGATTCATCTTGACAATTCAGTCTCTCCACATTTTGGGTGGACAGGCGGGGTCTCATTGGGGTAACTATGGCCCCCGCCGCACTAAACACCCGCTCTGATGGGACATTACTGGCTGGGCAGGACAGCTTTTCCAGAGCAAACTCGGCCAGTTGTGGCCACAAATCCAGTTTGGCTGCCCAGTAGTCCAGTGGATCTTTAATATGGGGTGGCAGGATGCTGTCCAAGTATGCCACCAACTGCTGGTTCAGGTTTTGCTCCAGGTCTAGGTGCTGCTGCTGCTGGTAAGTAATTTCTTCACTAGGCAGGTGAGGAAAGCTGATCATCAGCGACTCTAGACTCAAGTTGCTGCTGATGGAGCTAGAACTGCTCCTACTCCCCCACCCTTCCACAGCAGCCATGGCAGAGGAATGTGCGTGCAGAGGGTCCCCCCGGTCAGACCTATGAGAGGATCGACGATGGGGCCGAAAGGAAGTGGCCAACTGACTACATAGGATGTCTCTATAGTAGTTTAGTTTGTCCTAACTCTCAGCGAGTGTAAAAAAGGCCACCATTCTGGATCGGTAGTGAGGGTCCAAAAAGGTGGAGAGCCAGAAGTCATCCCTCTGCCGAATGGTGACAATTTGGCTGTCACTACGTAAGCAAGTGAGCATGCATCGGGCCATTTGTGCAAGTGACTTAGAGGGACTCCCTGTCTTCATCTCCACAGCATACTGCCACAGTGTGTCCGGGTCATCTGTCTCGTCTTCCTCATTATCCTGTAGCTCCTCTGGCTGCTCCTGCTCCTCCTGTCCTGTCAGATGAGTAGAAAAACCACCCATTTGGCTACTCATTTCCTGTGCTCCAATTTCCTCCTAACCACCCTTTTCTAGTTCAGACCCACAGGGCTCATGTGGCCGTGAGATCGAGGCGCCTGTCCCCTGACCAGCCGTTGTTACCACCATCTGTTCCAGCACATGAAGTAGTGAAATGACGACGTTCATCACATCCTGGCGACTAACAAATAATGTGGCATCCTCAAAGGGCCTGAGCAAATGGCAGGTGTCACACATGAGCTGCCAGTTGCTGACATCAAATGAGTACTACTATCTGCTTACATCAACAAGAATTCATTGATGGCCTTTCTCTGTTCATATAGTCGGTCCAACGTATGAAGGGTGGAATTTCATCGGGTGGAAACATCGCAGATCAGCCTATGTTGGGGGATGCTGTTCTGCCGCTGCAACTCAAGGAGGGTGTGCTTTGCGGTATACAAGTGGCTGAAGTGCATGCAAACTTTCCTGGCCATTTTTAAAATGTCTTGCAGATGGGTGGAAGACTTCAGGAACTGCTGGACAACCAGATTGAACACGTGTGTCATGCATGGCGCATGGATCAGCCTTCCTTGACGCAGCTCCGATACAATGTTCTTCCCATTGTCGGTCACCATACTTCCGATTTTGAATTGTCGGAGAGAAAGCCAGGATTCAATTTCTTGATGTATCACACGGAGCAATTGCTTCCCAGTGTGACTCCATTCGGCAAGGCAAGCCGGGTGCAGAACAGCGTGACACCACCGAGTCCTGCACATGTGGTCTGCTGGAGGGGCACTGTGACTTGTTCCTGTAGTGGAGGCAGAGGACATGGTGGGGAATGAGGAAGCAGAGACGGACATTGTCACAGGACCAACGGCTTGACAATGTGGAGGAGGAAGCTATACAGAAACCACATTCACCCAGCGGGACGTAAGGGACTTGTATTGTCCCTGACCGTAGTTATAGCTCCACATGTCGGCACTGCCGTGCAATTTGGCAGACACCGACAGGCTCAAGGACTGGCCCACCTTCTGTTCTACATGTGTGTGCAGGGATGGTACTGCCTTTTCGCAAAGAAATTACAGCTTGGGACTCTCCACCTCGGCTTAGCACAAGCTATCAGTTCTCTGAAAGGTGCAGAGTCCACCACTTGGAAGGGAGGGACTGAAGCACCAGCAACTTGGTGTCACGGCAAGTGGGGATAAGAGGAACACCAAGTAAACAAACAGCAACAGCTAAACAGACTAGGCCCCAAAACTAGGTAGAAGGGAATGGTAACCTCCTAACAATCCCTGAGCCTCTCCCTGACTGCTGACAGTGTGAGCATGTCCTGATGGTGAACGGACTCATACACTGGAACCTAAGCCCTGCTGACACTGAAGCAAATCCTAACTTAGGGAGCGGGGAATGAGACAGCCAGTACTTTCCACCGTGAAGGGACCAGCGTCTTCCTGAGACCTAGAAGCAACACACGCACAAATAGGAGAACAGGCAGGGGCGTAGCTATAGGGGGTGCAGAGGTAGCAGTCGCTACCGGGCCCAGGAGCCTGAGATGGCCCAAAGACCCTTGTGGCACATAAGAAGACACCAGTATTATAGAAAGTGCTTGCTGTTCAAGTTACACCTCTGGCTGGAAAGGGGTAATGTCAAGAATTTGGACAGGGGGGTGCCGTTTGAATGTTTTTCTTAGGCAGCACGAAGGCAATGTGCTTCCCTGCCCCTGGCCATAAAGCACTGAAGGAAGGGGGCCCAACCTAAACTATTGCACCCATATGCCTTTAGCTACGCTCCTGAGAATAGGAGGACTTAGCCTGAGACGAGCGGGAAGTAGAGGATCCACAAACAACCTGTATGGAACTCCAGAAGGAAAATATATACCACAAAGTCAGCAGTAAGAGGCGGACTTAAATAGAGCTAACGAGCAGAACCTGTAGAGAGGGTGGGATCCTGCCCACAACAACAAACAGAAGGGAAACACAGATTGACTCACGTGTTGCATAATCTTCTCAGATTGTTGGATAATCTTCTCAGAACTCTCACAGGGCAGGCAGTGACACTTGGACAGAAGCACATTCACCTTCTGCGCCGTCGGATAAGTGCACGTATACTGTTGTCTTCAGTGATCGATTGCTGACGAAATGACTGACGAGGAGTAGGAGCAGGAGCATCTGGACCAGCAGAAGATGGGATTGAAAGACAGCTCCCTTCGGCTGAGATGGTGGAGCATTTACTGGCTGAAACTGGGTGATTGCCACTGGGTGATGTAGCGGTTGCTGCGGCAGGCTGGACCACTACATCAGAGCCACGGTTCTCCCAGGCCACTGTATGGCGACGCTGCATAAGTTGACGGAGGGCCGTAGTGCTAACATTGGCACCCTGGCCACGAGTCACCTTTTGCCAACAGATGTGACATATGACCACATTCACCTCCTCTGGTGCTTTGAAAAAAAATGCCACATCGCTGAGTAGGTGATTTTCCCCCCCAACAGTCCGCACTGACTGATTGCTACTACCCCTGCCTCTGTGAACCCCTGCACCACTACTTCCCGGGCAGGTAGCCTGCTGCGAAGCAGGTGGTCTACCCAGGGCACGTTTGGCTCCAGACCCCCCACTGCTGCCACCCTGCTGACTCCCAGCTTTGCTACCACCTTGCTGACTCTGCCGCTGCCTCACGGGCAAGCTTCTGCCCCTTCTGCACCCGGCTCCAAAGTGCGATCGGCTTCATCATCATCGTTTAGTGTCTGCACATCACTTATGTCCTCCTCAACGGCCTCTGGGTCAGGAGCCTGACCACTCACAGTACAAGCTCCCGGGCCACTCTCCTCATCACTACTTGTTCAACTAGCGGAGGAAGCTGCGGATGTCTCCTCCAGATCTAGGCTGGGCAGTAGCTGCTGACTGTCCTCTAGTAGCTGTTCCTTGCTTGCTAGTAGCCTACAGCATATACTACTTTTCGCGGTGAGGAAAAAGAAAAGACAGAGGCAGGTTGAGGACAGGTAAGGGCACAGGGCCTGCTCCTGGGCCATGCCAACTAAGGGTTGTGTCTGACGAACCCACTGACTGTTAGCTGGCGGTGTCTGATGTCACTTGGGATGATGTGAATGACCGAGTTAACCAATCAAGAACCGCTGGGTTGCTGGTCAAGACACACTCGGTCGATGACACCGGGAGCTCAGGCCTCTCGCTGTGAATACTGCTGTCATGACCCCTTACTCTGCTGCGACCTCTGCTTGCACCAGAAACAATCATGCCTCTGCCACTCCTCTGTGCATGGCCTGGCACTTCTCTGCCTGATATACTTGTATCTGAACTAAACAAATGAAACGGAAATTAAAACACCCCTAAAAGCAACAAATATATTTTTCTCGTATTGTAGTGAAATATGGCAATAAACGATTTTATCGCAAATAACACCAAATGTGAACTGCGTCTATTTTTCTCGTACTGTAGTGAAATATGACAATAAACGGTTTTAGCGCAAATAACACCAAATGTGAACTGCGTCTATTTTTCTCGTATTGTAGTGAAATATGACAATAAATGCTTTTAGCGCAAATAACAACAAAAGTGAACTTAGTCTATTTTTCTCTTTTTCTCTAGATATATGGCAATAAAAGCCATAACAGCAATAAAAGCGCAAATAACAACAAAAGTGACCTGCAAAAATATTTCTTGTATTGTATTGAAATAGGCCACTAAATGATATCAGCACAGTTAACAGCAAAAGTGACCAGCATATACTGTATATTTATCTTTTTCCACTGATAAAAGCCAATAAAGGCTTCTCAACATAGCACTTGCACCCCAATAACTAATTGCTGGAATGACATTGAGGTATTATGAGACTATCTGGATCCCCAAGTAATGTTTCCCTGCGCTTATAAATAGCTTTTATTTACAATGAGGATTTCCCTATGACTCTCCCTAGCATCTGCACATGTCTCTCCCTGCCTGTGAAATGATTCCTCTCACTATCCTTTCCCTGCACTAGTAAATCTCTTCTTTCCTTTTTTTTTTTTACAATTCGTTTTTTTTTTTCACTCTCCCCAGTGACTGCATACACATCTATCCCTGAACAAAGTACGAAAGTGAATGGCAGACTCTAAGATGGCTGCCATATTTATAGGGCTGTGACATCACCGGGCTGGCTGGCTGCTGATTGGCTGCATGCATGGAATTATGGGTCATCCCTTCACAGAGTTCCTTGCCCCATGTCCTCACACGTGTAGCTGCCAGGGGCGTAGCGTGGGGTGCCAGGCAGCAGAAATTTGGCTCCCCTCCCTTCCGTTATGCCTCATAGGCTTCAGGCCACTAGGCCTGAAGCCTATAAGGCAGTAGTGTGACGTTACCTCACTGTGACCTCCTGCGTCGGATCTCGCGAGATGACGTGATGACGTGGCGCGGGAAGGCACAGTGAGCAATGCGTTTGTGACCACCTGCGCCGGGACTCCATAAGCTGTGAAGGAGAGAAAGGAAAGTGTAAAAAAAAAAAATTCTATGTACCCTACGTTCTACCCTTATTGCAGAGGCACTGGGGGCACGGGAGGAGGACCACTGACAGTACTTATTGGACATCATAGTATTAATAAGAGTGGAGAGGAGGCCATTATATTAATAATAAAGAGGGGGCCATTATATTAACAAAGAGGGGGCCAATTATATTAACAAAGAGGGGGACATTACATTATTATTAATATAATGGCCCCCTCTTTATTATTTATATAATGGCCCCCTCTTTGTAATTAATATAATGTCCCCCTCTTTATTATTAATATAATGCCCCCCTCTTTGTTATTAATATAATGACCCCCTCTTTATTATTAATATAATGGCCCCCCTTTATTATTAATATAATGGCCCCCTCTTTATTATTAATATAATGGCCCCCTCTTTATTATTAATGTAATGGCCCCCTCTTTGTTAATATAATGGCCCCCTCTTTGTTATTAAAGAGGGGCCATCACATTAATAATAAAGAGGGGGCCATTATATTAATAATAAAGAGGGGGCCATTATAATATACAGGGGGAATAATATTATGGGGAATGTGGGACTATCTGTCTGTCTCTAGCACAGTATTGGGGGGCAGCAGGATGACAGTGTTGAGACACCAGGAAGGAGAGGATAAAAGTAAAGTGAGGAACCTACATTTTTTTCTGTGAAACTCTGCACAGACGAGAAGCGGCTGAAAGAAGGTGTCATGGCAGTCTTATCTCTGGATGAAGACGTTGAGGAAAGTCTACATCACAGAAGACGTCACTGGATGTAACAGGTATGGTGCAATATTCTCCTGTAATAATAATATCCATGCACATATCTGTTTCTCGGTAGGGTAGGGTGGAGGGGGTATATAGAATTTGACCCACACTGCCTCAGCCCGTCCCCAGACTTCAGGTCACACTGTGCGTGTTCTGAATTCTGGGGCCTCACACTCACTAGTAGCCGCCATTTTAGACACCATGTTGGGAAAAATAGCGATTAGTTACCACGAAGCAGGAGGAAATTCGCATTCGTTCAGAATTGAATTTTTCCAGAAATTCGGAACGAATTTGAATTCATCAGCTTCGATTCGCTCATCTCTAGTGCTCATGGGTGCACTCTATGGGAAAAAATGTCGGCCTCTCTGGTGACCGGGACCATGGGAGCTCACAAGGCTGGTGTTTTTTTATAGTATGCAAGCACAGCCACGTTGATGGATTGCAGGGTGATTGTAACCATGGGAGCAAACAGAGTATAATCTGATAGAAGACAATATGGAAAAATCACAATTAGGGATAAGCGAACCCGAACTGTATAGTTCAGGTTTGTACCGAATTTTGGGGTGTTCAGTGACACAGACCCGAACCCGAACATTTACGTAAAAGTTCGGGTTCGGTGTTCGTCGCTTTCTTGGCGCTTTTTGAAAGGCTGCAAAGCAGCCAATCAACAAGCGTCATACTAGTTGCCCCAAGAGGCTGTCACAGCCATGCCTACTATTGGCATGGCTGTGATTCGCCAGTGCAGCATGTGACCCAGCCTCTATTTAAGCTGGAGTCACGTAGCGCCGCACGTCACTCTGCTCTGATCAGTGTAGGGAGAGGATGCAGCTGCTGCTGTTAGGGCAAGATTAGGCAGGGATTTACTCAGCAAAAACACTTAATGAAGTGATCGATCTACAGCTATGAATCATTCAACTTCTGCTAGTTAATTGATCAGTGTTCTTAGGCTGCCCAGAGCGTTTTTCTGTCACTTTTTTCTCAGGTGATTGGCGCCCATTTTGCGTCTTGTGGTGCGCCAGCACAAGCTGCCACCAAGTCCATTTAACCATCAATAGTGTTTTTTTTTTTTTTGCTATATCCTACATCAGGGGCTTGGCTGTGCTTGCTATTTTATTGAGGGGTGAAATACAATTGCCAAAATAGCAATACCCTAAATCTGGTGTTCCAGCTGTGGCTGGACAAGTTTTTTAGTGTCCGTCAAAGCATAGTTTTTGTTCTGGGTTGAAATTAAATTCCCAAAATAGCAATACCCTAAATCAGTGGTTTCTGCTGTTGCAGGCCAAGTTTAAATCTGTCCGTAAAAGGGTATATTACACTCAGCGTGCATCTCCAATTGTATTTTTGTTCCGTAAAAGGGCATATTACACAAACTGTTAAATTACATATGCTGAAAGCATAAGCCTTTAAATTTGCACGCACTATTGTGCATCTCACATAGTGTATTTCTGTCCGTAAAAGGGTAGATTACATTCAAGGTTCAAATTCAAGTGCTGATAGGGTCATCCTCAATAACTTCACACGCTACCGTGCATATCCAAGTCTAATTCTGTCCGTAAAAGGATACCTTTCATCCAGGGCCTAAATACTAGGACTACAATTTATATTCCCCTAAATCTGTGTTTACTGCTGTGCCTGTATTAGTGTAATACGGTACTTAAATAGATAGCCAGATAGTGTTAGGTGCCTGTAAAAAAAGGCCTGAATTTGAATTCAATACATCGGGACAAATAATTTTTTTCTTATTGTGGTGAACGGTAACAATGAGGAAAACATCTACTAAGGGAGGCGGACGCGGACATGGTCGTGGTGTTGTTAGTGGACCCTCTGGTGCTGGGAGAGGACGTGGCCGTTCTGCCACAGCCACACGTCCTAGTGAACCAACTACCCCAGGTCCCAGTAGCCGCCAGAATTTACAGCGATATTTGGTGGGGCCCAATGCCGTTCTAAGGATGGTAAGGCCTAAGCAGGTACAGGCATTAGTCAATTGGGTGGCCGACAGTGCATCCAGCACGTTCACATTATCTCCCACCCAGTCTTCTGCAGAAATCGCACAGATGGCGCCTGAAAACCAACCCCATCAGTCTGTCACATCACCCCCATGCATATCAGGGAAACTGTCTGAGCCTCAAGTTATGCAGCAGTCTCTTATGCTGTTTGAAGACTCTGCTGGCAGGGTTTCGCAAGGGCATCCACCTAGCCCTTCCCCAGGAGTGGAAGACATAGAATGCACTGACGCAAAACCACTTATGTTTACTGATGATGAGGACATGGGAATACCACCTCAGCATGTCTCAGATGATGACGAAACACAGGTGCCAACTGCTGCGTCTTTCTGCAGTGTGCAGACTGAACAGGAGGTCAGGGAGGAAGACTGGGTGGAAGACGATGCAGGGGACGATGAGGTCATAGACCCCACATGGAATGAAGGTCATGCCACTGACTTTCAGAGTTCAGAGGAAGAGGCAGTGGTGAGACCGAGCCAACAGCGTAGCAAAAGAGGGAGCAGGGGGCAAAAGCAGAACACTCGCCGCCAAGAGGGTTTGCCTGCTACTGGCCACCGCCACCTGGGACCGAGCACCCCAAAGGCAGCTTCAAGGAGTTCCCTGGCGTGGCAGTTCTTCAAACAATGTGCTGACAACAAGACCCGAGTGGTTTGCACGCTGTGCCATCAGAGCCTGAAGCGAGGCATTAACGTTCTGAACCTTAGCACAACCTGCATGACCAGGCATCTGCAACTAAACACCTTAAAAACAAGGAACTCACTCAGGTTCCCCCTGCTACCTCTTCCGCTGCTGCCGCCTCGGCCTCTTCCTCCGCCTCGGGAGAAACATTGGCATCTGCCGACCAGCAAGCAGAGGATGTACCACCAACACCACCACCTCCGTCACCAAGCATCTCCACCATGTTACACGGCAGCGTTCAGCTCTCCATCTCACAAACATTTGAGAGAAAGCGTAAATTCCCACCTAGCCACCCTCGATCCCTGGCCCTGAATTCCAGCATTTCTAAACTACTGGCCTATGAAAGGCTGTCATTTAGGCTGGTGGACACAGACAGCTTCAAACAGCTCATGTCGCTTGCTGTCCCACAGTATGTTGTTCCCAGCCGCCACTACTTCTCCAAGAGAGCCGTGCCTTCCCTGCACAACCAAGTATCCGATAAAATAAAGTGTGCACTGCGCAACGCCATCTGTGGCAAGGTCCACCTAACCACAGGTACGTGGACCAGTAAGCATGGCCAGGGATGCTATATCTCCCTAACTGCACACTGGGTAAATGTAGTGGCGGCTGGGCCCCAGGCGGAGAGCTGTTTGGCGCACGTCCTTCCGCCGCCAAGGATTGCAGGGCAACATACTTTGCCTCTTGTAGCCTCCTCCTCCTACTCGGCTTTCTCCTCCTCTTCTTCCACCTGCTCATCCAGGCAGCCACACACCTTCACCACCAACTTCAGCACAGCCCGGGGTAAACGTCAGCAGGCCATTCTGAAACTCATATGTTTGGGGGACAGGCCCCACACCGTGCAGGAGTTGTGGCGGGGTATTGAACAACAGACCGACGAGTGGTTGCTGCTGCTGAGCCTCAAGCCCGGCCTGGTGGTGTGCGATAATGGGCGAAATCTCGTCACAGCTCTGGGACTAGCCGGTTTGACGCACATCCCTTGCCTGGCGCATGTGCTGAATTTGGTGGTGCAGAAGTTCATTCACAACTACCCCGACATGTCAGAGCTGCTGCATAAAGTGCGGGCCGTCTGTGCGCACTTCCAGCGTTCACATCCTGCTGCTGCTCGCCTGTCTGCGCTACAGCGTAACTTCCGCCTTCCCGTTCACTGCCTCATATGCGAGGTGCCCACCAGGTGGAACTCCACCTTGCACATGCTGGACAGGCTGTGCGAGCAGCAGCAGGCCATAGTGAAGTTTCAGCTGCAGCACACACGGGTTAGTCGCACTGCGGAACAGCACCACTTCACCACCAGTGACTGGGCCTCCATGCGAGACCTGTGTGCCCTGTTGCGCTGTTTAGAGTACTACACCAACATGGCCACTGGCGATGACACCGTTATCAGCGTTACAATACCACTTCCATATCTCCTTGAGAAAACACTTAGGGCGATGATGGAAGAGGAGGTGGCTCAGGAGGAGGAGGAAGAGGGGTCATTTTTAGCACTTTCAGGCCAGTCTCTTAGAAGTGACTCAGAGGGAGGTCTTTTTGCAACAGCAGAGGCCAGGTACAAATGTGGCCAGCCAGGGCCCACTACTGGAGGAAAAGGAGGACGAGGATGAGGAGGAGGTGGAGGAGGATAAGGATGAAGCATGTTCACAGCGGGGTGGCACCCAACGCAGCTCGGGACCATCACTGGTGCGTGGCTGGGGGGAAACGGAAGACGATGACGATACGCCTCCCACAGAGGACAGCTTGTCCTTACCTCTGGGCAGCCTGGCACACAAGAGCGACTACATTCTGCAGTGCCTGTGCAACGACAGCAGAGTTGCCCACATTTTAATGTGTGCGGACTACTGGGTAGCCACCCTGCTGGATCCCTGTTACAAAGACAATGTGCCCACCTTACTTCCTGCACTGGAGCGTGATAGGAAGATGCGCGAGTACAAGCGCACGTTGGTAGACGCGCTACTGAGAGCATTCCCAAATGTCACAGGGGAACAAGTGGAAGCCCAAGGCGAAGGCAGAGGAGGAGCAAGAGGTCGCCAATGCAGCTGTGTTACGGCCAGCTCCTCTGAGGGCAGGGTTAACATGGCAGAGATGTGGAAAAGTTTTGTCACCACGCCACAGCTAAATGCACCACCACCTGATACGGAACATATTAGCAAGAGGCAACATTTCACTAACATGGTGGAACAGTACGTGTGCACACCCCTCCACGTACTGACTGATGGTTCGGCCCCATTCAACTTCTGGGTCTCCAAATTGTCCACGTAGCCAGAGCTAGCCTTTTATGCCTTGGAGGTGCTGGCCTGCCCGGCGGCCAGCGTTTTGTCTGAACATGTATTCAGCACGGCAGGTGGCGTCATTACAGACAAACGCAGCCACCTGTCTACAGCCAATGTGGACAAGCTGACGTTCATAAAAATGAACCAGGCATGGGTCCCACAGGACCTGTCCATCACTTGTGCAGATTAGACATTTATAACTACCTCCACTTAACCATATATTCTTGTACTCCAGGGCACTTCTTCATTCAATCCTCTTTTTTTAATTTTACCATTATATTGCGGGGCAACCCAAAGTTGAATGAACCTCTCCTCTGTCTGGGTGCCGGGGCCTAAAAATATCTGACAGTGGCATGTTCCAGTGGTGGCTGACATGAAGCCTGATTCTCTGCTATGACATGAAGCCTGAATCTCTGCTATGGGACCTCTCTCCTCTGTTTGGATGCCGGGGCCTAAAAATATCTGACAGTGGCCTGTTCCAGTGGTGGGTGACATGAAGCCTGATTCTCTGCTATGACATTAAGCCTGATTCTCTGCTATGGGACCTCTCTCCTCTGTCTGGGTGCCGGGGCCTAAAAATATCTGACAGTGGCATGTTCCAGTGGTGGGTGACATGAAGCCTGATTCTCTGCTATGACATGAAGCCTGATTCTCTGCTATGGGACCTCTTCCTCTGTCTGGGTGCCGGGGCCTAAAAATATCTGACAGTGGCCTGTTCCAGTGGTGGGTGACATGAAGCCTGATTCTCTGCTATGGGACCTCTCTCCTCTGTCTGGGTGCCGGGGCCTAAAAATATCTGACAGTAGCCTGTTCCAGTGGTGGGTGACATGAAGCCTGATTCTCTGCTATGACATGAAGCCTGATTCTCTGCTATGACATGAAGCCTGATTCTCTGCTATGGGACCTCTCTCCTCTGTCTGGGTGCCGGGGCCTAAAAATATCTGACAGTGGCCTGTTCCAGTGGTGGGTGACATGAAGCCTGATTCTCTGCTATGACATGAAGCCTGATTCTCTGCTATGGGACCTCCCTCCTCTGTCTGGGTGCCGGGGCCTAAAATATCTGACAGTGGCCTGTTCCAGTGGTGGGTGACATGAAGCATGATTCTCTGCTATGACATGAAGCCTGATTCTCAGCTATGGGACCTCTCTCCTCTGTCTGGGTGCCGGGGCCTAAATATCTCACAGTGGCCTGTTACAGTGGTGGGTGACATGAAGCCTGATTCTCTGCTATGGGACCTCTCTCCAATTGATATTGGTTATTTTATTTTTATTCATTTCCCTATCCACATTTTGCTGCCTTTTGCAGCCCTCTAGCCCTTTCCTGGGCTATTTTACAGCCTTTTTAGTGCCGAAAAGTTTGGGTCCCCATTGACTTCAATGGGGTTCGGGGCGAAGTTCGGGTCGAGTTCGGATCCCAAACCCGAACATTTTCGGAAAGTTCGGCCGAACTTCTCGAACCCGAACTTCCAGGTGTTCGCTCAACTCTTATCACAATACATTAGTAAGTGGCTTGTATTAACTTTCTCTACATAATAAATGTTATTTGCTGAAGTGACAAAACCCCTTTAATTACCAAGTGATTTTTTTTTCATTTTTTCATCATCACATTCCAAGAGCTACCGTATTTTTCGACTCATAAGACACACTCCCCCACCCTCCCCCAAAAGTGGGGGGGGAAATGCCCCTGCGTCTTATGGGGTGAATGCTGCCATCTTACATTGCAGTCTGCAATGCTGCAGCATCGCAAGCTGCGATGTATCAGCTGGAGGGGGGAGGGAGGATGGTCCGGTGACATGCAAATGCAGCAGGGCTGGTGCGGTCACTGTACTTCGGCCCCGCCGCTCACTCACTGCTTTATTGCCTAAACCTTTCATAATAATTACTTCAATTGAAGTTCCGATCCCCAGCCCCATCTGTACTACTTACTAAATGTCCTGTAGCAGGCAGAGCAGGGCGGGCGGCTGGCCGTAACTCACTGATGTCACGTGCCTGAGCCGCCTACTTTATAAATGAAGTAGGCGGCGCAGGCACGTGACATCAGTGAGTTACGGCCGCCCGCCCGCCCTGCTCTGCCTGCTACAGGACATTTATTAATATACCACACTGAAAAGAGTAAATACACATTCCATAAATTTAAAAATTTGTAGTCTTTATTCAAAATAATTACAATTTAAACATAATCTAAGCAATATTACATATAATTAATAAGCATATAGTGAATTTGTCCAATTAATAACAACACCTATACTCAATATTAGAGTTGAGCGAACACCTGGATGTTCGGGTTCGAGAAGTTCGGCCGAACATCCCGGAAATGTTCGGGTTCGGGATCCGAACCCGATCCGAACTTCGTCCCGAACCCGAACCCCATTGAAGTCAATGGGGACCCGAACTTTTCGGCACTAAAAAGGCTGTAAAACAGCCCAGGAAAGAGCTAGAGGGCTGCAAAAGGCAGCAACATGTAGGTAAATCCCCTGCAAACAAATGTGGATAGGGAAATTAATTAAAATAAAAATTAAATAAATAAAAATTAACCAAAATCAATTGGAGAGAGGTTCCATAGCAGAGAATCTGGCTTCCCGTCACCCACCACTGGAACAGTCCATTCTCAGATATTTAGGCCCCGGCACCCAGGCAGAGGAGAGAGGTCCCGTAACAGAGAATCTGTCTTCATGTCAGCAGAGAATTAGTCTGCATGTCATAGCAGAGAATGAGGCTTCACGTCAGCCACCACTGCAACAGTCCATTGGCATATATTTAGGCCCAGCACCCAGGCAGAGGAGGGAGGTCCCGTAACAGAGAATCTGTCTTCATGTCAGCAGAGAATTAGTCTGCATGTCATAGCAGAGAATGAGGCTTCACGTCAGCCACCACTGCAACAGTCCATTGGCATATATTTAGGCCCAGCACACACACAGGCAGAGGAGAGAGGTCCCGTAACAGACAATCTGGCTTCATGTCAGCAGAGAATTAGTCTGCATGTCATAGCAGAGAATGAGGCTTCACGTCAGACACCACTGCAACAGTCCATTGGCATATATTTAGGCCCAGCACACACACAGGCAGAGGAGAGAGGTCCCGTAACAGAGAATCTGTCTTCATGTCAGCAGAGAATTAGTCTGCATGTCATAGCAGAGAATGAGGCTTCACGTCAGCCACCACTGCAACAGTCCATTGGCATATATTTAGGCCCAGCACACACACAGGCAGAGGAGAGAGGTCCCGTAACAGAGAATCTGTCTTCATGTCAGCAGAGAATCAGTCTTCATATCATAGCAGAGAATCAGGCTTCACGTCACCCACCACTGTAAGAGTCAATTTTCATAAATTTAGGCCCAGAACCCAGGCAGAGGAGAAAGGTCCCGTAACAGACAATCTGGCTTCATGTCAGCAGAGAATCAGTCTTCATATCATAGCAGAGAATCAGGCTTCACGTCACCCACCACTGTAAGAGTCAATTTTCATAAATTTAGGCCCAGAACCCAGGCAGAGGAGAAAGGTCCCGTAACAGACAATCTGGCTTCATGTCAGCAGAGAATCAGTCTTCATATCATAGCAGAGAATCAGGCTTCACGTCACCCACCACTGTAAGAGTCAATTTTCATAAATTTAGGCCCAGAACCCAGGCAGAGGAGAAAGGTCCCGTAACAGACAATCTGGCTTCATGTCAGCAGAGAATCAGTCTTCATATCATAGCAGAGAATCAGGCTTCACGTCACCCACCACTGTAAGAGTCAATTTTCATAAATTTAGGCCCAGAACCCAGGCAGAGGAGAAAGGTCCCGTAACAGACAATCTGGCTTCATGTCAGCAGAGAATCAGTCTTCATATCATAGCAGAGAATCAGGCTTCACGTCACCCACCACTGTAAGAGTCAATTTTCATAAATTTAGGCCCAGAACCCAGGCAGAGGAGAAAGGTCCCGTAACAGACAATCTGGCTTCATGTCAGCAGAGAATCAGTCTTCATATCATAGCAGAGAATCAGGCTTCACGTCACCCACCACTGTAAGAGTCAATTTTCATAAATTTAGGCCCAGAACCCAGGCAGAGGAGAAAGGTCCCGTAACAGACAATCTGGCTTCATGTCAGCAGAGAATCAGTCTTCATATCATAGCAGAGAATCAGGCTTCACGTCACCCACCACTGTAAGAGTCAATTTTCATAAATTTAGGCCCAGAACCCAGGTAGAGGAGAAAGGTCCCGTAACAGACAATCTGGCTTCATGACAGCAGAGAATCAGTCTGCATGTCATAGCAGAGAATCAGGCTTCACGTCAGCCACCACTGCAACAGTCCATTGTCATAAATTTAGGCCCAGCACCCAGGCAGAGGAGAGAGGTCCCGTAACAGAGGATCTGGCTTCATGTCAGCAGAGAATCAGTCTGCATGTCATAGCAGAGAATGAGGCTTCACGTCAGCCACCACTGCAACAGTCCATTGGCATATATTTAGGCCCAGCACACACACAGGCAGAGGAGAGAGGTCCCGTAACAGACAATCTGGCTTCATGTCAGCAGAGAATTAGTCTGCATGTCATAGCAGAGAATGAGGCTTCACGTCACCCACCACTGCAACAGTCCATTGGCATATATTCAGGCCCAGCACCCAGGCAGAGGAGAGAGGTCCCGTAACAGAGGATCTGGCTTCATGTCAGCAGAGAATCAGTCTGCATGTCATAGCAGAGAATCAGGCTTCACGTCAGCCACCACTGCAACAGTCCATTGTCATAAATTTAGGCCCAGCACCCAGGCAGAGGAGAGAGGTCCCGTAACAGAGGATCTGGCTTCATGTCAGCAGAGAATCAGTCTGCATGTCATAGCAGAGAATCAGGCTTCACGTCAGCCACCACTGCAACAGTCCATTGTCATAAATTTAGGCCCAGCACCCAGGCAGAGGAGAGAGGTCCCGTAACAGACAATCTGGCTTCATGTCAGCAGAGAATTAGTCTGCATGTCATAGCAGAGAATCAGGCTTCATGTCAGCCACCACTGCAACAGTCCATTGGCATATATTTAGGCCTAGCACACAGGCAGAGGAGAGGTTCATTCAACTTTGGGTAGCATCGCAATATAATGGTAAAATGAAAATAAAAATAGGATTGAATGAGGAAGTGCCCTGGAGTCCAATAATATATGGTTATGGGGAGGTAGTTAATGTCTAATCTGGACAAGGGACGGACAGGTCCTGTGGGATCCATGCCTGGTTCATTTTTATGAACGTCAGCTTGTCCACATTGGCTGTAGACAGGCGGCTGCGTTTGTCTGTAATGACGCCCCCTGCCGTGCTGAATACACGTTCAGACAAAACGCTGGCTGCCGGGCAGGCCAGCACCTCCAAGGCATAAAAGGCTAGCTCTGGCCACGTGGACAATTTAGAGACCCAGAAGTTGAATGGGGCCGAACCATCAGTCAGTACGTGGAGGGGTGTGCACACGTACTGTTCCACCATGTTAGTGAAATGTTGCCTCCTGCTAACACGTTGCGTATCAGGTGGTGGTGCAGTTAGCTGTGGCGTGTTGACAAAAGTTTTCCACATCTCTGCCATGCTAACCCTGCCCTCAGAGGAGCTGGCCGTGACACAGCTGCCTTGGCGACCTCTTGCTCCTCCTCTGCCTTGGCCTTGGGCTTCCACTTGTTCCCCTGTGACATTTGGGAATGCTCTCAGTAGCGCGTCTACCAACGTGCGCTTGTACTCGCGCATCTTCCTATCACGCTCCAGTGCAGGAAGTAAGGTGGGCACATTGTCTTTGTAGCGTGGATCCAGCAGGGTGGCAACCCAGTAGTCCGCACAGGTTAAAATGTGGGCAACTCTGCTGTCGTTGCGCAGGCACTGCAGCATGTAGTCGCTCATGTGTGCCAGGCTGCCCAGGGGTAAGGACAAGCTGTCCTCTGTGGGAGGCGTATCGTCATCGTCCTGCCTTTCCCCCCAGCCACGCACCAGTGATGGACCCGAGCTGCGTTGGGTGCCACCCCGCTGTGACCATGCTTCATCCTCATCCTCCTCCACCTCCTCCTCATCCTCGTCCTCCTCGTCCTCCAGTAGTGGGCCCTGGCTGGCCACATTTGTACCTGGCCTCTGCTGTTGCAAAAAACCTCCCTCTGAGTCACTTCGAAGAGACTGGCCTGAAAGTGCTAAAAATGACCCCTCTTCCTCATCCTCCTCCTCCTCCTCCTGGGCCACCTCCTGTTCCATCATCGCCCTAAGTGTTTTCTCAAGGAGACATAGAAGTGGTATTGTAACGCTGATAACGGTGTCATCGCCACTGGCCATGTTGGTGGAGTACTCGAAACAGCGCAACAGGGCACACAGGTCTCGCATGGAGGCCCAGTCATTGGTGGTGAAGTGGTGCTGTTCTGTAGTGCGACTGACCCGTGCGTGCTGCAGCTGAAACTCCACTATGGCCTGCTGCTGCTCGCACAGTCTGTCCAGCATGTGCAAGGTGGAGTTCCACCTGGTGGGCACGTCGCATATGAGGCGGTGAGCGGGAAGGCCGAAGTTACGCTGTAGCGCAGACAGGCGAGCAGCGGCAGGATGTGAACGCCGGAAGCGCGAACAGACGGCCCGCACTTTATGCAGCAGCTCTGACATGTCGGGGTAGTTGTGAATGAACTTCTGCACCACCAAATTCAGCACATGCGCCAAGCAAGGGATGTGCGTCAAATTGGCTAGTCCCAGAGCTGCAACGAGATTTCGCCCATTATCACACACCACCAGGCCGGGCTTGAGGCTCACCGGCAGCAACCACTCGTCGGTCTGTTGTTCTATACCCCGCCACAACTCCTGTGCGGTGTGGGGCCTGTCCCCCAAACATATGAGTTTCAGAATGGCCTGCTGACGTTTACCCCGGGCTGTGCTGAAGTTGGTGGTGAAGGTGTGTGGCTGACTGGATGAGCAGGTGGAAGAAGAGGAGGAGGAAGCCGAGAAGGAGGAGGTGGCAACAGGAGGCAAAGAATGTTGCCCTGCGATCCTTGGCGGCGGAAGGACGTGCGCCAAACAGCTCTCCGCCTGGGGCCCAGCTGCCACTACATTTACCCAGTGTGCAGTTAGGGAGATATAGCGTCCCTGGCCGTGCTTACTGGTCCACGTATCTGTGGTTAGGTGGACCTTGCCACAGATGGCGTTGCGCAGTGCACACTTGATTTTATCGGATACTTGGTTGTGCAGGGAAGGCACGGCTCTCTTGGAGAAGTAGTGCCGGCTGGGAACAACATACTGTGGGACAGCAAGCGACATGAGCTGTTTGAAGCTGTCTGTGTCCACCAGCCTAAATGACAGCATTTCATAGGCCAGTAGTTTAGAAATGCTGGCATTCAGGGCCAGGGATCGAGGGTGGCTAGGTGGGAATTTACGCTTTCTATCAAATGTTTGTGAGATGGAGAGCTGAACGCTGGCGTGTGACATGGTTGAGACGCTTGGTGACGGAGGTGGTGGTGGTGGTGTTGGTGGTACATCCCCTGTTTGCTGGGCGGCAGGTGCCAACGTTCCTCCAGAGGCGGAGGAAGAGGCCGAGGCGGCAGCAGCAGAATAGGCCGAGGCGGCAGCAGCAGAAGAGGTAGCAGGGGGAGCCTGAGTGACTTCCTTGGTTTTAAGGTGTTTACTCCACTGCAGTTCATGCTTTGCATGCAGGTGCCTGGTCATGCAGGTTGTGCTCAGGTTCAGAACGTTAATGCCTCGCTTCAGGCTCTGATGGCACAGCGTGCAAACCACTCGGGTCTTGTCGTCAGCACATTGTTTGAAGAAGTGCCATGCCAGGGAACTCCTTGAAGCTGCCTTTGGGGTGCTCGGTCCCAGATGGCGGCGGTCAGTAGCAGGCGGAGTCTCTTGGCGGCGGGTGTTCTGCTTTTGCCCACTGCTCCCTCTTTTGCTACGCTGTTGGCTCGGTCTCACCACTGCCTCTTCCTCCGAACTGTGAAAGTCAGTGGCACGACCTTCATTCCATGTGGGGTCTAGGACCTCATCGTCCCCTGCATCGTCTTCCACCCAGTCTTGATCCCTGACCTCCTGTTCAGTCTGCACACTGCAGAAAGACGCAGCAGTTGGCACCTGTGTTTCGTCATCATCAGAGACATGCTGAGGTGGTATTCCCATGTCCTCATCATCAGGAAACATAAGTGGTTGTGCGTCAGTGCATTCTATGTCTTTCACCGCTGGGGAAGGGCTAGGTGGATGCCCTTGGGAAACCCTGCCAGCGGAGTCTTCAAACAGCATAAGAGACTGCTGCATAACTTGAGGCTGAGACAGTTTCCCTGGTATGCATGGGGGTGATGTGACAGACTGATGGGGTTGGTTTTCAGGCGCCATCTGTGCGCTTTCTGCAGAAGACTGGGTGGGAGATAATGTGAACGTGCTGGATCCACTGTCGGCCACCCAATTGACTAATGCCTGTACCTGCTCAGGCCTTACCATCCTTAGAACGGCATTGGGCCCCACCATATATCGCTGTAAATTCTGGCGGCTACTGGGACCTGAGGTAGTTGGTACACTAGGACGTGTGGATGTGGCAGAACGGCCACGTCCTCTCCCAGCACCAGAGGGTCCACTAACACCACCACGACCATGTCCACGTCCGCGTCCCTTACTAGATGTTTTTCTCATTGTTATGGTTCACCACAACAACAAATATATTATTTGGCCCAATGTATTGTATTCAAATTCAGCGGGATATAAATTTGAGGCCTAGTATTTAGGCGCTGGGTGACCGGTATGGATTTAGTGACAGAATTAGACTTGGAAATGCACAGAAGCGTGTGTGTGAAGTTATTCTGAATGACCCAATGTGCACCTTGAATATTATATACCCTTTTTGGGATAGATTTCAAATAGCTCTGATATAGCAGGAACCACTAAATTATGAAATTGCTAAATTGGGAATTGTACTTCAACCCAGAACAAAAAATGTGCTTTGACGGGCACTAAATAACTTTCCCAGCTACAACAGGACAGCGGTAACGAGAGATTTAGAGGGATTTAAATTTGAGGCCTAGTATTTAGGCGCTGGGTGACAGGTATGGGTTTAGTGACAGAATTAGACTTGGAAATACACAGTAGCGGGTGTGTGTGAAGTTATTCTGAATGACCCAATGTGCACCTTCAATATTATATACCCTTTTTGGGATAGATTTCAAATAGCTCTGATATAGCAGGAACCACTAAATTATGAAATTGCTAAATTGGGAATTGTACTTCAACCCAGAACAAAAAATGTGCTTTGACGGACACTAAATATCTTGCCCAGCAACAACAGTACAGCGGTGGGTAACGAGAGATTTAGAGGGATTTAAATTTGAGGCCTAGTATTTAGGCGCTGGGTCACCGGTATGGATTTAGTGACAGAATTAGACTTGGAAATGCACAGAAGCGTGTGTGTGAAGTTATTCTGAATGACCCTATGTGCACCTTCAATATTATATACCCTTTTAGGGATAGATTTCAAATAGCTCTGATATAGCAGAAACCACTAAATTATGAAATTGCTAAATTGGGAATTGTACTTCAACCCAGAACAAAAAATGTGCTTTGACGGACACTAAATATCTTGCCCAGCAACAACAGTACAGCGGTGGGTAACGAGAGATTTAGAGGGATTTAAATTTGAGGCCTAGTATTTAGGCGCTGGGTCACCGGTATGGATTTAGTGACAGAATTAGACTTGGAAATGCACAGAAGCGTGTGTGTGAAGTTATTCTGAATGACCCTATGTGCACCTTCAATATTATATACCCTTTTAGGGATAGATTTCAAATAGCTCTGATATAGCAGAAACCACTAAATTATGAAATTGCTAAATTGGGAATTGTACTTCAACCCAGAACAAAAAATGTGCTTTGACGGACACTAAATATCTTGCCCAGCAACAACAGTACAGCGGTGGGTAACGAGAGATTTAGAGGGATTTAAATTTGAGGCCTAGTATTTAGGCGCTGGGTCACCGGTATGGATTTAGTGACAGAATTAGACTTGGAAATGCACAGAAGCGTGTGTGTGAAGTTATTCTGAATGACCCTATGTGCACCTTCAATATTATATACCCTTTTAGGGATAGATTTCAAATAGCTCTGATATAGCAGAAACCACTAAATTATGAAATTGCTAAATTGGGAATTGTACTTCAACCCAGAACAAAAAATGTGCTTTGACGGACACTAAATATCTTGCCCAGCAACAACAGTACAGCGGTGGGTAACGAGAGATTTAGAGGGATTTAAATTTGAGGCCTAGTATTTAGGCGCTGGGTCACCGGTATGGATTTAGTGACAGAATTAGACTTGGAAATGCACAGAAGCGTGTGTGTGAAGTTATTCTGAATGACCCTATGTGCACCTTCAATATTATATACCCTTTTAGGGATAGATTTCAAATAGCTCTGATATAGCAGAAACCACTAAATTATGAAATTGCTAAATTGGGAATTGTACTTCAACCCAGAACAAAAAATGTGCTTTGACGGACACTAAATATCTTGCCCAGCAACAACAGTACAGCGGTGGGTAACGAGAGATTTAGAGGGATTTAAATTTGAGGCCTAGTATTTAGGCGCTGGGTGACAGGTATGGGTTTAGTGACAGAATTAGACTTGGAAATACACAGTAGCGGGTGTGTGTGAAGTTATTCTGAATGACCCAATGTGCACCTTCAATATTATATACCCTTTTTGGGATAGATTTCAAATAGCTCTGATATAGCAGGAACCACTAAATTATGAAATTGCTAAATTGGGAATTGTATTTCAACCCAGAACAAGAAATGTGCTTGAACGGACACTAAATAACTCGCCCAGCTACAGCACTAGGGACAGATTTAGCTGGATATAAATTTGAGGCCTAGTATTTAGGCGCTGGGTGACCGGTATGGATTTAGTGACAGAATTAGACTGGGATATGGCCAAAAAATAAACAGACTATTGCTGGTTAAATGCACTTGGTGTGACAGCTTCACCCTGATGTAGGCTTTAGCCAAAAAACAACCACACCATTGAGGGTTAAATGCACTTGGTGACAGGCGCAGCTTGCCCCTGATTTTGTATATGGCCAAAAAATGAACAGACTATTGCTGGTTAAATGCACTTGGTGTGACAGCTTCACCCTGATGTAGGCTTTAGCCAAAAAACAACCACACCATTGAGGGTTAAATGCACTTGGTGACAGGCGCAGCTTGCCCCTGATTTTGTATATGGCCAAAAAATGAACAGACTATTGCTGGTTAAATGCACTTGGTGTCACAGCTTCACCCTGATGTAGGCTTTAGCCAAAAAACAACCACACCATTGAGGGTTAAATGCACTTGGTGACAGGCGCAGCTTGCCCCTGATTTTGTATATGGCCAAAAAATGAACAGACTATTGCTGGATAAATGCACTTGGTGTGACAGCTTCACCCTGATGTAGGCTTTAGCCAAAAAACAACCACACCATTGAGGGTTAAATGCACTTGGTCGCAGCTTGTGCTGGCGCACCACAAGACACAAAATGGCCGCCGATCACCCCAGAAAAATGAGACTGACAAACGGTCTGTGCAGCCTAAAAACAGTGAGCAATTGAGGATCAGCAGCTCAATGATCCACAGCTGCAGATCGATCAGTTAATCAAGTCCTTTGGAGGAGTTAATCTGCCTAATCTCGCCCTACTGTCGCAGCCGCAACCTCTCCCTACGCTAATCAGAGCAGAGTGACGGGCGGCGCTATGTGACTCCAGCTTAAATAGAGGCTGGGTCACATGGTGCTCTGGCCAATCACAGCCATGCCAATAGTAGGCATGGCTGTGATGGCCTCTTGGGGCAAGTAGTATGACGCTTGTTGATTGGCTGCTTTGCAGCCTTTCAAAAAGCGCCAAGAAAGCGTCACAAAAGCGCGAAGAAAGCGACGAACACCGAACCCGAACCCGGACTTTTACGAAAATGTCCGGGTTCGGGTCCGTGTCACGGACACCCCAAAATTCGGTACGAACCCGAACTATACAGTTCGAGTTCGCTCATCCCTACTCAATATATAAACCGCTCTAAAGGGTGTGAAGTCTGTGTGCCATCCACAGATCCCCCCCATAAAAGTACCCCCCTCAGATCCCCCATAACAGTGCCATCCACATATCCCCCATAATAGTGCCATCCACAGATCCCCCCCATAAAAGTACCCCCTCAGATCCCCCATAACAGTGCCATCCACATATCCCCCATAACAGTGCCATCCACAGATCCCCCATAACAGTGCCATCCACAGATCCCCCATAACAGTGCCACCCACAGATCCCCCCATAACAGTGCCATCCACAGATCCCCCATAGTAGTGTCATGCACAGATCACCCCCCCATAATAGTGCCATCCACAGATCCCCCCAAAAAGTACCCCCCTCATATCCCCCCAAACCAGTGCCATCCACAGATCTCCCCATAACAGTGCCATCCACAGATCCCCCATAACAGTGCCACCCACAGATCCCCCATAACAGTGCCATCCACAGATCCCCCATAACAGTGCCATCCACAGATCCCCCATAGTAGTGTCATGCACAGACCACCATTAGTTCAAAACCCACCAAAAGCACACATTTTGGCAAAAAAAAAAATGTTTTCTTATTTTCCTCCTCAAAAACCTAGGTGCGTCTTATGGGCCAGTGCGTCTTATACGGCGAAAAATACGGTATATCTTTTTTATTTTTCCATCTATGTAGCCATATGAGAGCTTTTTTTTGCAAGACAAGTTGTAGTTTTTAATGGTGCCATTAAGGGGTACACATAACTTATTAATTAACTTTTATTATACCTTTCTTTAAAAACAGCAACACTAAGGTTTAAAAAGTGGGATTTAGTGCCTTATAAATGCGGTTGGGACCATCAGTTGCATTGAGGAGAAGTCAGGGGGATACACAGTTGATAGTCCTACTGAATAGACTGTTAGAATTTGTATTATGGCAAGAAAAAAGCAGCTAAGTAAAGAAAAACGAGTGGCCATCAGTACTTTAAGAAATGAAGGTCAGTCAGTCCGAAAAATTGGGAAAACTTTGAAAGTGTCCCCAAGTGCAGTCACAAAAACCATCAAGCTCTACAAAGAAACTGGCTCACATGCGGACCGCCCCAGGAAAGGAAGACCAAGAGTCACCTCTGCTGTGGAGGATAAGTTCATCCGAGTCACCAGCCTCAGAAATCGCAGGTTAACAGCAGCTCAGATTAGAGACCAGGCCAATGCCACAGGAGGAGAATGTGTGAATCAGGCCTTCATGGTAGAATATCTGCTAGGAAACCACTGCTAAGGACAGGCAACATGCAGAAGAGACTTGTTTGGGCTAAAGAACACAAGGAATGTACATTAGACCAGTGGAAATCTGTGCTTTGGTCTGATGAGTCCAAATTTGAGATCTTTGGTTCCAACCACCGTGTCTTTGCTCGACGCAGAAAAGGTGAACGGATGGACTCTACATGCCTGGTTCCCACCGTGAAGCATGGAGGAGGAGGTGTGATGGTGTGGGGGTGCTTTGCTGGTGACATTGTTAGGGATTTATTCAAAATTGAAGGCATACTGAACCAGCATGGCTACCACAGCATCTTGCAGCGGGCATGCTATTCCATCCGGTTTGCGTTTAGTTGGACCAGCATTTATTTTTCAACAGGACAATGACCCCAAACACACCTCCAGGCTGTGTAAAGGCTATTTGACCATGAAGGAGAGTGATGGGGTGCTGCGCCAGATGACCTGGCCTCCACAGTCACCGGACCTGAACCCAATCGAGATGGTTTGGGGTGAGCTGGACCGCAGAGTGAAGGCAAAAGGGCCAACAAGTGCTAAGCATCTCTGGGAACTCCTTGAAGACTGTTGGAAGACCATTTCAGGTGACTACCTCTTGAAGCTCATCAAGAGAATGCCGAGAGTGTGCAAAGCAGTAATCAAAGCAAAAGGTGGCTACTTTGAAGAACCTAGAATATGACATATTTTCAGTTGCTTCACACTTTTTTGTTATGTATATAATTCCACATGTGTTAGTTCATAGTTTTGATGCCTTCAGTGTGAATCTACAATTTTCATAGTCATGAAAATAAAGAAAACTCTTTGAATGAGAAGGTGTGTCCAAACTTTTGGTCTGTACTGTAAATAAAAATTATTTTTATTATTATTACTATCAGTATAGGAGCCTCTTCCTGTATTTATAAAGGAAGTAGATAAGGAAGTGAACCACTCAAGATTCGGTTTTGTTAAGGTTCGCCACATTTAAAAAAAAGTTTGGTTCAGACATGAATCGATTCAGACCAAACCAAAGTTGTTCCAATTGCCCTGAAACTTGATATATAACACCCTCTAATCTCCTAGGACTCAGAATTTTTAGGAAAATGTTTTATCTCTTTTTGTTTGTTATGGTTTTTTATATTTTTTCCCCCTCCCCATGATCTGGAACACACCGACCGCAATTGTAAATCATGCCTGAATGACACTAACATGCATGGCTACTGGTAAATGCACATATCATGGCGTTAACGTAAATGCACATATCATGGCGTTAACATACAGCGTCTTTGAAAACACACCGCAATATGACATGTGTTATGCTTTTTTATTTCCCAAAGCTTCCACAAATTGTCCCTTATAGATGATGTTTAAACACACACAGTGTTATGGGAAAAGAAATTTAAAAAAGTGTTTTTGGTATCCGAAAATTTTGCCTTGACAGGGTCAGAATACCTGGCTATACGACACGTAAAAGTGTTCAGTAGTAGTGGCAGCAGAAATAGCATAGCATGGAACATACAAGGCAGTAGCTCAGCTGTCTATGAGTAGAAGAAGTAATGGTAATAATAGTAGCAGTAGTGGTGGTAGTGGTCATAGTGGCAGATGTTTGAGTTAATAGTGGTAGCAGTAGGGGATTAGCAGCAAGGAGCGGCAGCAGCCATATGGTAAATGTTGGCAGGCAGCAGAATGATGAAGGCAGCAGCAGCCTTACGAAAGATAATGATCGCCAGGCCACAACAGTGTAAGGTAGCGGCTGTGGCATGATGGTCGGCAGGCCACAGCATTGGCATGATGGGACACTGCCAGCAAGGCCAAATCTATTGATAGGCCTCAGTCGAAGGTGTGTAAAAATCCTCCCGAATCCAAGCTTGATTCATTTTGACAAAAGTGAAATTTTGGACACTGTCAGAGAACAACTTGGTCCGTTTTGGTTTTACCACGGCTCCCACAGTGGTGAAAATCCTCTCTTCAAGATGACGCTTGAAGCTAGGCAAGAAACAGAGCGTGCTATGCCAGTTCAGGTCTCTGTTCCAGTCTGCCTGCCCAGAAATCCATGGGGGTCCGGGAACAGGGTATGCACCAGAGACTGGCCAGAGTGTAGATAGGCTGGAACCTGAGCTTTGTTGGGAGCTCTCAGCTTGCTGACTGGCCTGGCACATCATGTGGAAAAACTGCTCCATCATGCTCCATCCTGCCATGACTTCTGCTGCTTGTGTCAGCAGGTGGGGAGTCACTTTGTGGGGAGCAGAGAGTGGCCTCCCTTGCGGAAACATTGGTGGCAGATGTCTACTCACCAAAAGCTACAGCAAGCTGCATACACAGTGTTTTCTGGTAACACTGTAATTTGTCCTGCCTTTTTGCGGCATGAAAACATTCTCCCATTTTGCTTTGATAGCAAAGGTCTAAAAGTATGGATATGCAGTAATCATCAGACTGCTTGATGTCAACAAAACGCCTGTCACTGTACACTGTGTGAGCAAGTGAGCATACAGGTCGTCAATCTGGCCAGTGCCATCATCATTATAAGAAAAGCTATGAAAAGTTAAATTCGGCCAATTTACAAAACTTCATCAAGCCATTTAATTTGTTACAAATTAAAAAAATCTAATTGCAATAAATCAGGTGAACCCAGGGCACTCTGCCTAATCATATTCATTCAAATTGTTGGCCCAAACTCAGTGTGAAGGCTTGGAACTTAAACTGCATGGAGATTGCAGGGAAAAAGTGTATCGCCACACTCATTAAGTTCTAGTGAACCCACATTCATAGTTAATCCATTCTTTAAGTACTGTGCCTTCAGTATTACAGGTATAATTTATCACATCTACATCACTTTGCAGGGCACCAAGATTCATAGCTAATCCCGTCTGTTAAGCAAAAAGAAAAGCATAAAGTAGCCTTTAGTAAAAAAAATATTGTGTGCAGTCCTGCAGTGCAATGGCTCCTTAGTGGAACAAAATTAAGAAATGGAGGCCGCACCAAAGAAGTGGAGAAAAAAATGTTCTTTTAATGCATGTTGTGGCAGTCCAAACAAATGCTTTTTAATTGCTGGCTCCGCCGGTGCCTCACGGGCAAGCTGCCACCCTCTTCTCCCGATGATGAAGCCCCTTCGTCAGAGGGGGGAGAATACGTGATGATGTAAGTTTGCTACGTCACTCCTCCCTCCGACTGATCTATCCCACCGCACTATGCAAGACATTAGCCTCTCTATCTGAAACGCGTGATGCCCCCACCTCTGGGCCCTTTGCGTTCTGCTGGATTGGACTCTCGGAGGATCCCCTGGGTTTGTCCGCTTTGTCTGGCGATGTCTGCTTGCTGCCTTGCTCGCAGAAGGGGCAGTCGCCCTCCTTCTGATGTTTTGGTCTTTGTTGCTTTCTGCCGCCCCCCCTCTTTGGATCTTCAGTTTCGGCTGGGACCAGGTTTGAAGTTTGAAGTATCGAATATATGTTGCTTCGTGTCCTCCTCTGCCTCCATGTTTGACCCCTCCTCCCCCATGCCCTGTGTAATCATTTTCTCGATCTCCCAGCTTTGTCTATTCATTTATAGGGAATATGGGACAGAAGGTTGAAATTTCTCAACTTTAAAAAGTGTTGATTAAAACACGATTTAATAATACACGTTCTCCTGGACAAATGGCTTGGCAAATTGATTGTCCAGGAATTTCCCTCAAAGATTGGGATAATATATTGGCAAATTTAAGTTTAGTTTCTTAAAATTTAAATCAAGTTTTGGTTCAATTTAATATTTTAAATTGAATTTAACAGATTGAAGAATGGGAACAATTAAATCTGATAATTGGAGGCAGTCCTTGTAATGGCTTATCTGTGGTTTACCTGCACCTAAAAGGCCTTTATGGGTGCAGTGGACAAGTGTTTTTTGACTTTCCACGATTACTTAATAAAGTGTTACCTAAGACAGGAGAGAATTGGCCAGTCTTCTCATTAATCAAGAACTAGTTGCAATGGAGAAAGCATTCCAAAAAACAATTTCTCTCCACCTGGAGACGAATCCTGTTAAGATTGATACAAGTGCAGTATCGGCTGCTCATCAAGCTAGATACTTCTGGGGAAACCTGCCTGGCATGAACAGGTCTCTAGTAGCTACAGATAATGAGAAGACAAAGCTTCAAGATTGCTTGGAGCATGGAATAGTCACAAAGTTCATCAAGATTCAAACCATAACTATCAGCCCCTGGTCTCTGCAACTATATTTTTTTCTTTTTCCACTAATACACGCCACAAAAGGCTTTATATCAGATAACTGCACTACTGTATAAATGCAATTTGGATGCCCAGTCAGTTCTGCAAGGTGCAATAGGAATGTTCCTATTACCCAGGCTGTAACCTCCCCTACTGAACCCTTTTCAACATAAAAGTTGTGGAATGATTCCTCCCTATCCTTTCCCTACACCTTGAATAATCTTTCCCTGCACTTGTAAATCGTTTTTTAGCACAATGAAGTTTTTTCTAACACTGTCCCTAGTGCCTGCAGACATCTCTCCCTGCACTAAGTACACTGGTAAATGGCAGAATCTAAGATGGCTGCCGCTATCTATAGGGCTGTGACATCACAAGGTTGGCTGGCTGCTGATTGGCTGTATGCATGGCATTATGGGTGATCCCGTCTTCCCAGAGTTCCTTTCTCCATGTCCTCATACGTGCAGCAGCCATTTTAGAAAAAAATGCGATTCGTTACCACGAAGTGTGAGGAAATTCTGCTTCGGTGTGAATCAAATTTTTCCTGAAATTCGGAACGAATTCCACTTCGTCAGCTTTGATTCGCTCATCTTTAATGTTAATAAGTTACAAGCTGACTTTGACAAACTTACAGTTTGGGCCTCCACTTGGCAAATGAGGTTCAAGATATATACAGGGAGTGCAGAATTATTAGGCAAATGAGTATTTTGACCACATCATCCTCTTTATGCATGTTGTCTTACTCCAAGCTGTATAGGCTCGAAAGCCTACTACCAATTAAGCATATTAGGTGATGTGCATCTCTGTAATGAGAAGGGGTGTGGTCTAATGACATCAACACCCTATATCAGGTATGCATAATTATTAGGCAACTTCCTTTCCTTTGACAAAATGGGTCAAAAGAAGGACTTGACAGGCTCAGAAAAGTCAAAAATAGTGAGATATCTTGCAGAGGGATGCAGCACTCTTAAAATTGCAAAGCTTCTGAAGCGTGATCATCGAACAATCAAGCGTTTCATTCAAAATAGTCAACAGGGTCGCAAGAAGCGTGTGGAAAAACCAAGGCGCAAAATAACTGCTCATGAACTGAGAAAAGTCAAGCGTGCAGCTGCCAAGATGCCACTTGCCACCAGTTTGGCCATATTTCAGAGCTGCAACATCACTGGAGTGCCCAAAAGCACAAGGTGTGCAATACTCAGAGACATGGCCAAGGTAAGAAAGGCTGAAAGACGACCACCACTGAACAAGACACACAAGCTGAAACGTCAAGACTGGGCCAAGAAATATCTCAAGACTGATTTTTCTAAGGTTTTATGGACTGATGAAATGAGAGTGAGTCTTGATGGGCCAGATGGATGGGCCCGTGGCTGGATTGGTAAAGGGCAGAGAGCTCCAGTCCGACTCAGACGCCAGCAAGGTGGAGGTGGAGTACTGGTTTGGGCTGGTATCATCAAAGATGAGCTTGTGGGGCCTTTTCGGGTTGAGGATGGAGTCAAGCTCAACTCCCAGTCCTACTGCCAGTTTCTGGAAGACACCTTCTTCAAGCAGTGGTACAGGAAGAAATCTGCATCCTTCAAGAAAAACATGATTTTCATGCAGGACAATGCTCCATCACACGCGTCCAAGTACTCCACAGCGTGACTGGCAAGAAACGGTATAAAAGAAGAAAATCTAATGACATGGCCTCCTTGTTCACCTGATCTGAACCCCATTGAGAACCTGTGGTCCATCATCAAATGTGAGATTTACAAGGAGGGAAAACAGTACACCTCTCTGAACAGTGTCTGGGAGGCTGTGGTTGCTGCTGCATGCAATGTTGATGGTGAACAGATCAAAACACTGACAGAATCCATGGATGGCAGGCTTTTGAGTGTCCTTGCAAAGAAAGGTGGCTATATTGGTCACTGATTTGTTTTTGTTTTTGTTTTTTTTGAATGTCAGAAATGTATATTTGTGAATGTTGAGATGTTATATTGGTTTCACTGGTAAAAATAAATAATTGAAATGGGTATATATTTGTTTTTTGTTAAGTTGCCTAATAATTATGCACAGTAATAGTCACCTGCACACACAGATATCCCCCTAAAATAGCTAAAACTAAAAACAAACTAAAAACTACTTCCAAAAATATTCAGCTTTGATATTAATGAGTTTTTTGGGTTCATTGAGAACATGGTTGTTGTTCGATAATAAAATTAATTCCTCAAAAATACAACTTGCCTAATAATTCTGCACTCCCTGTAAATGAGAGTCACTTGTTGAGAAGGATCTGGGTGTATTAGTAGATCATAGACTAAATAACAGCATGCAATGCCATTCAGCTGCCTCTAAGGCCAACAGAATTGTGTGTTGTATTAAAAGAGGTATGGACTCGCGGGACAGGGATGTAATATTGCCAATATTCAAAGCATTGGTGCGGTCCCAACTGTAATATGCAGTTCAGTTCTGTGCACCAGTACATACAAAGGATGTCCTTTAGTTAGAAAAAGTATAGAGGAGAGCCACTAAACTCACAAAGGGCCTGGAAGATCTTATCTTTGCACAAAGATTAAATGAACTGAATTTGTTTAGCCTTGAAAAAAAGACGTCTAAGGGGGGACATGATTAACCTTTACAAATATATAAACGGACAGTTTAAAAAATATGAAGGGAAGCTATTCTGCTTTAAACCCTCTCAAAAAACAAGGGGCCACTCCCTACTCCTGGAGAGAAAAAAATGATTCAGTCATAAGAACCGACAAGCATTCTTTACAGTAAGGTCAGTGAATCTCTGGAATAGCCTGCCACAGGAGCTGGTCACAGCAAATACAGTATATAGCTTCAAAAAAGATTTAGATTACTTTTTAATTCAAAATAACATTGAGGCTTATGACAATGAATAGAGATTTTGTTCTACACACCCTTTCCCTTTGGCCCAACCCCTTTTTAAAAGAAAGATGGACATTGGTCCAGGGATTTGTTCTGTGGATCGATATAGCAGGATTACAGGTTGGACTTGATGGACTTTTGTCATTTTCCAACCTTAACAACTATGTAACTATGTGCGCCATGCAGAGCAAATGGGTCAGACCTCCCTGATGCAGCACAGACAAAATGTTCTTCCAGTTATCAGTAACCATGGCTTATATCTCCAGTTGGCGAAGAGACAGCCAATGTTTCATTTCTTTATTGATGTAGCAGAGCAGTGGTGTGGCTTCGATCACCTAGGCTGACCAGGTGCAAAAACGTGTGACAATGCCAAGCTTTACATAATATGATGGAGGACCACTGTGAACTGTCTAAAGTAGAGGGAGAGAAGGCAGAAGAGGACAATGGTGCAGAAATCCCATGACTACATCTCGGAGGCGGCATTGCCATCACCTAGCCAAATTGCTGGTGTGCCTGGTCCAAAACAACATTTACCCAGTGGGCTATGAATGACATGCATTCTTCTTGATCATAGTTATAACTCAATATGTCAGTGCTGGTGAGTACTCTACCAGACACGAGAAGCCCAAGGACTGGCCCACCTTCCGCTCAATGTGCGTGTGCAGGGCTGGTACAGAGTTTTTGGAAGAGTAATGTCGGCTTGGGACTTTCCAACTTGGGTGGGCACAAGCTATCAGTTCTCTGAAATATGTTCAGTCAACTCCATGGAAAGGGAGGGACTGCAGTACCATCAACTTGGCCAGGTGCAAATTCAGCTTCTGTGTAGTTGTATGAGTGCACGCATACTGTTGCCTCTTCTCAATCGCCTCGGTGATCGATTGCTGTCAAAACAAGTGAGTGGGAGGAGGGTGAGCTTCAGGAGCCATAGACAACATTAAAGTTAATGGGAAGGAATGTCAGATCTCCTTCTGCTGATGTTGTCGAACCCTGACTGCTGGAGAGGGGGTGCGGGCCGGCAAGAGATGCAATGGTTGCTGCATCAGGTGTAACACTTAACGAGTGGCACCGTTTTTCCACGCCTTTTTATGGTGACGCTCTATGTGTTGATGCAGGGCAATTGGGCAACATTAGCACCCTGGCCATGCCTCACCTTCTGCCCACATATCCTGAAAATCACCATGCTAACATCTCCCAATAACTGCCTACTGCTGCTTTTATGAACCTGTGCACTGCTAGTGTGTTCCTGACATGTAGTGTCCCGAGTAGCAGACGGTGTACCCCTCCCATTTTTGGTTTCTGACCTCTTAAGATCACGCTCCAGTGAGGGAATTAAGGACGGTACTTTGTCCTTGTAATGGGGATCCAGCTGTGTGGCCACCCAGTAATCAGCGCAAATTAGAATGTGGGCAACTCGTGGGTCGTTGCGAAGACACTGCAGCATGTAATCGCTCATGTGTGCCAGGCTGCCCAGAGGCAACAAAACTTTTTTCTGTGGGAGGTGTATCGTCTGTGTCCACTGAATCCCCCCAGCCACGCACCAGTGATGGCCATGAGCTGGTCTGGGTGCCACCCTGCTGTGAACATGGTTCCTCCTCCTCCATCTCCTCCTCCTCATTCTCCACCTCGTCATCCTCCAGAACTGTGCCCTGGCTGGACAATTGTGTACCTGGCGTTTGTGCGTGCAGGAACCCACCCTCGAAGACACTTGTGAATGACTGGCCAGAACTTCTATGAAATTATCCCTCTTCCTCCTCCTCCTGTGTCACATCCTCTTCGATCATCGCCAGCAGCGTTTTTTCAAGGAGGCATAGAAGTGGGATAGTAACGTTGAGAATGGCATTATCAGCACTCGCTATGTTGGTGGAGTACTTGATACAGCGCAAAAAGGAACACAGGTCTTGCATGGAGGCCCAGTCATTGGTGGTGAAGTAGTGCTGTTCCGCAGAGCGGCTCACCTGTGCATGCTGCCGCTGAAACTCCACTATTGCCTGCTGCTTCTCGCACAGTCTGGCCAGCATGTGCAAGGTGGAGTTCCACCTTGTGGGCAAGTCGCATATGAGGCGATGAGCGGGAAGGCTGAAGTTACGCTGCAGCGCTGACAGGCGAGCAGCAGCAGGGTGAGCATGCCAAAAGCGCGCACAGACGGCCCGCACTTTATGCAGCAGCTCTGACATATCGGGGTAATTTTTTAAGGAATCTCTGGACCACCAAATTCAGTGCCAGGCAAGGGATGTGCGTCAAACCGGCTAGTCCCAGAGCTGATACGAGATTTCGCCCATTATCGCACACCACCAGGCCGGGCTTGAGGCTGACTGGCTCAAACCACTCATCGGTCTGTTGTTCAAGGCCCATCCATAGCTCCTGCGTGGTCTGGGGTTTGTCCCCTAAACAGATAAGTTTTAAAACTGCCTGCTGTCGTTTACCCCTGGCTGTGCTGAAGTTGGTTGTGAAGGTGTTACGCTGACTGGATGAGGAGACAATAGAGGATGAGGAAGTGGAGTGCAATTCTCGGTGGTGGAAGGACATGCGCCAAACTGCTATCCGCCTCAGGCCCAGCCGCCACTGCATTTACCCACTGTTAGGGAGATATCACTTGGTTGTGCAGGGAAGGGATGGCACGCCTGGAAAAGTAGTGGCAGCTGGGCACGACGTACTGTGGGACAGCCACCCCCATAAGACTTTTAAAACTCTCTGGGCCAGCTTTATCATTAGCTCAGGTCAGAATAATGGAGTCAAAAAGTCCCAAAAAAGTCCCAAACGCTAAAACTGCTCTGCACTATGCTCGCCAGTTTTCTGATAGTGGACGTGTTTTCTTATGTAAATGAATCTCTAGACAGATTTACTATTGGGACTATTTAAAAAGCCGCAAAAAAGTCGCAATTTCACTCCAGTGAGGACCATGCTTATCTTATGAGACTTTTTAATAGAACATGCGACTTTTTCATTAAAACGTGCAACTTTTTCGTAAAGATGTGCGACTTTTGTAAAGCTGATTACTGACGGACAAACTGCTACCGTCAAACCACATTTATTACAGTCTTAAAGGGCCGATCATAAATCTGACTTGGCTAAAACTGACTTTAGCCATATGTGAAAGTGGAGTGAGCTGTCAGAGTAATGATAAATCTGGCCCTCTGTCTCCACTAGACAGAATGACAGCATTTCAAAGGACAGTAATTTTGAAATACTGGCATTCAAGGCCAGGGATCGCAGGTGGGTACGGGGTACTTCCTCTTCCGCTCCAGTGTTTGGGAGATGGAGAGCTGAACACTTTTGTGGGACATTGTGGAGATGCTTGGTGACACAGGTGGTGGTGTTGCTGGAAGATCCTCTGTTTGCGGGGTGGCAGGTGGCACTGTTACCCCAGAGTTGGATGAAGAGGCCGAGACTGCAGCAGAAGAGGAAGCAGGAGGAGCCAGAGACCTTTATTTGTTTTTGAGGTGTCTACTCCACTGCAGCTTGTGCTTTGCATGGTCATGCAGGTTGTGCTCAGGTTGAGAATGTTTATGCCTCGCTTCAGGCTCTGATTGCCCAGAGTGCAAACCACTCATTTCTTGTCGTCAGCACATTATTTGAAGAACTGCCACGCCAGGGAACTCCTTGGAGCTGGCTTTGGTGTGCTCGGTCCCTTGCTGCGGTGGCCAGTAGCAGGCGTACTGTCTATGGGACGGCCGCTCCGCTTTTGCACCCTGCTCCCTCTTCTGCTGTGCTGGTTGCTCTGTGCGACCACCGCCTCTTCCTCTGAACTGCACAGGTCACTCGCATGACCTTAATTCCATGTGGGGTCGAGGACCTCATCGTCCTCCACATCATCTTCCACCCAGTCTTCACCCTTGCCCTCCTTGTTGGTGTGCACACTTTCAAAAACCACAGCTTTTCGTCGTCATCATCCGAGTTGTGCAGCGGTTGTCCTCCCATGTACTCATCTTGAAACATAAATGGTTGGGCATTGGGGCACTCAATCTCTTCCACTTCTGTGGCAGGGCTAGATGGATGGCCCTGGGAAACCCTACTAGCAGAGTCATCAAAAAGCAGAAGAGACTGCTGTATGACTTGGGGCTAAGACTGCTTGGCTGATTTGCAATTGGGTGAGGTGAAAGACTGATGGACATCAGCTGCAGGTGCCAACTTTGATCTTTCAGCAGGAGACTGGGTGGGAGACAGTGTAAAGGAACTGGAGGCACTGTCAGCAACCCAATATACTATCGCCTGTACTTGTTCTGGCCTCACCATTCGTAGAGCCTAACCAAATACAGCTGAAAGTTCTGTTGCCTACTTGCACCTGAGGAAGGTGTTTCACTTGTGCGTGTAGGTGGCACAGATCGACCACGTTCTCTCCCTACAACAGGAGCTCCACCAACAGCACCATGATCGGGGCCACGTCCCTTATTTGACGCTCGCCTCCTATTTCTCAAATTTCGGATCTTGCCCAAAATGGGTGTTTTTTTTAAATAATAGAATAGAACACCAGTATCTAATGCATGTATTTCACACTGACAGATGCAGAAAAGGCCGCAGATTTATTATTTTGGAAAAAATGTTTTTGTTTTTTTAAATAACAGAATAGAACATCAGTATCTAACGCTTGTATCTCACACTGACAGATGCAGCAAAGGCTGCAAATTTAGTTTTTTCCCCCAAAATGGGTGTTTTTTTAAACCCAGAATATTATTGCAGTATTTCTAGCTTGTATCTCACACTGACAGATGCAGCAAAGGCTGCAAAATTAAGTATTTTGACCAAAATGGGTGTTTTTCTTAATAACAGAATAAAACACCAGTATCTAGTGTGTGTATCTCACACTGACAGATGAAGCATAGGCCCCTGAAGGAAGGTGCTGCCAAAAATGAGTGTTTTATTAAACCCAGAATGTTATTGCAGTATTTTAAGCTTGTATGTCACTCTAACAAATGCAGCATAGGCCCCAGATGTAGGGATTGGCAAAAATAGTTTTTTTTTTAAACCCATAATATTATTGAAGTGTTTCAAGCTTGTATCTCACAGTGACAGATGCAGCATAGGCTGCAAAATTAAGTATTTTGCCCAAAATGGGTGTTTTTTTTTAAATAACAGAATAGAACACCAGTAATTAACGCATGTATCTCACACTGACAAATGCAGCAAAGGCCGCAGATTTAGTTTTTTTCCCAAAATGGGTGTTTTTTTAAACCCAGAAAATTATTGAAGTATTTCAAGCTTGTCTTACACACAAATGCTGCAAAGAAACCAGATGTAGGATATTGCCAAAAATTGCCCCCTTCAACAATTGTTGGCACACAGTGCTCTAAAAAATAACTGCGCCCAGACACTAATAGTATAAAGATAATGTCCCCCAAAAATAATTGTGCTAAGCTGATACTATGCCAGGGTTCCCCCCAAAGTAACAGTGCTCCCCAAAATCCCACCAATAGAAATAATTCTCTGCCAGAGCACACTTAGCATTAATAATGCCCCTATAGTGCCCATACTAGTAATCATGTTCCTCATAGCCCCCCAGTAGTAGTAAAGCTCCGCATAATACCTCCTAGTAGTAATAGTTATCCCTATAATATGACAGTACATGAAATACCCCCACTTAGTGCCCACAGTTGAGCTAATGTTCCCATAATGTATGCCAGTATAAAATACCTCTATATAGTGCCCCAGTAAATGCCCTCATAGTGCTCTTCTCCTCCTTCCCCATAGTGTCCCCCATAATATGCCAGTAAAAAAAAAGCACTTTCTTAGTGCCCCCAGCAGATGTTTCTATAGTGCTCATCTCCCCCATAATGTGCCAGTAAAAAATGCCCCTTCTTAGTGCCACCAGATGCCCCAATAGTGCTCTACTCCAACATAGTGCCCCCAAATAATGCCACATAGTGCCACTCTCCCCTAAAGTGCCTCCCATAATGTGCCAGTAAAAAATGTCCCCTTAGTGCCACCAGATGCCATAGTTCCCCCATAATGTGCCAATAAAAAAAGAACCCTTTAGAGTCCTCACTTCCCCAAAGATGCCCCATAGTGCCGCTCTCCCCTATAGTGCCTCCATAATGTGCCAATAAAAAAAAGCCCCTTTAGAGCCCCCAGATGCCCCATAGTGCACCCCCCATAATGTGCCAGTAAGAAATGCCCCCATAGTGCCCCCCCAAAATGGGCAAAAAATAAATGCCCCCAGAGTGCCACCCCCAAAAAAATGGGGCTGTAAGAAATGTCAGCTCCTCCCGCAAAGAAAAAAAACAAAAAACGCTAATACTTACCTCCATCAGCAGTGATGTGATGCAGGCCTCTTCCTGCCTGTGTCCCCCGCTGTGTGCTGCCCGGCTCAGGTGGTGTGATGATAATGATGTCATTGCGCCGCCTGAGCTGGCCTCTGACAGGCTGCAGGCATTAGTGCCTGCAGCCTATCAGAAGAACAGGGAAGGAAGACGCCTCTCCCTCCCCTGCTGCAGCACAGGCATCTGTATCGCTGTCCTGAGGACGGCAATACAGATGAATATGGAGATGAGCGCTTCCACAATGGAAGAGCTCATCTCCTACTGCCCCCCCCCCCACCTCTGCTGGCAACTAAAACCAGGGCCGCGCCGCCTGTGGTGATCGGCGGTGCGGCCCTGAAGAATTTAAAGACGTTAAAGATGGCCCAGTGGCTGTTTTTAACATGCTTTAGGGCGGCCTGGGGGGCAATTGCCTCCCTGCCCCCCTTCCCAGCCCTACCCTGGGTGCACTGAGCTTGCATAAAATGGCCACTGATGCCCACCTAACTAACAGACAGATAAAAGTTATTTTTCTGTGTCACTGGGCTCAGGGCAGGGTAAAAAGATTGTGCACTGCACCCACAAAGCTAAATCTATGTAGATCGCTGAGTTAACAAGCACTTCTGATTAAAGATTTGTTTCTATTCTCTCCCTCACAGCAGCAGCATCCTCTCCCTAAACTAGTAACAGCAGAGTGACGTGCAGCGCTACGTGACTCCAGCTTATATAGAGGCTGGGTCACATGCTGTGATGGCTTCTAAGGGCACAGAGTTAAACACTTGTTGATTGGCTGCAGCATTTCAAAAAGCGCCATATAATAGCCGAACACCGAACCCAAACTTTTACTGAAAAGTTCAGGTTCTGGTCCGGGGCCCAAAAATCCTACAATTCGGTACGAACCCAAACTTTACAGTTCGGGTTTGCTCAACCCTAATCATCTTCATTAATCTTCAGGCTGGGGCTAGACATAAACTTTGGCCATGGCAAGAGTTGTACAACCAGATTGCGGTGTAGCACTGCACTTTGCGACCTGCAAGTTGCAGAGAAATCCAGAAATGTTAGATTTTGTAGTCTTTTAAAATAAAAAGATAATCACATTTCTGTGAACTTGGCCAGAAATTTTACAGCATGGACATAGTTGTTAGTCACACAATGACATCACAGTTCACCAAATACAAAGATGCATTTTATGTATTTAAGCCCCTTGTATATTATATACCCATACATTTACCTTCAGATCTCAGCTTTATTAAATTCAAGAAATGTTTACCCATTTCAGGAAAAGCATATGTATCTAAATAGGCATCTTTTACCGTTTGCATAGTAGATTGGAAATTAGCATTTTTGTTCATTTTCCCATGTATGCACAGTGCCTGGAAGAGTAATACTCCATGCATATCAGATCAGCCAGCCTACAATTTTTGTGTAATATATTATTTGGCAATCTAAAATTTGTAATTTGCATGAAATTGCTTAATTAAAATACAGTCACTCAGGGTATTAATTTCTCTGTCTGGCAGTTCAATGTACTAAAGGCGGACTACAGAGAATGTAAAATCCTGTCAAATATAATGGTAAAATATTAACAAAAGAAATAATCTCCTGGCAACACAGTGACAGTGTTAGAATGGCTTTCTTGTGATTCCAAGTTCAAATCAGAGGGTGTCACCAAAGGCGAAGAAGAACACGCAAGAGCTGCAGAAGCACACCATCCCATATGCCAGACAACACATCGAAAAATTTAAACTTGTTACAGTTCATTTGATGACAACACTTAACCCTATATATGCATTGATCCTGCTTTTTTGTATACAAGTTATTTCCTTGTTGAGCTAATAATCAGACAGTCAGCTATATATTGCATGTATCAAATTCCAAAAATGTACTGTAATTGTGTTTCAGAAACCTAATATTTATATTTATCAATAAATACAAAATAAATATTGTATTTCATTTTATTTCCACTACTATGTTTGTTGTAATCGTAATACATTTTGCACTTGAGTAATTGCAAGATGCACAATGGATTTTTTTAATTTATTATTCTATCTAATATGTAGACAGTGTCAATTTAGAAATGTAAAAATCCAATACATTTTTCACCATGGCTCAAACTGGAAGATGAAATTGGTACATGGCTTAACACATTTTTCTAAATTTGCACAATCTATTGGTGGGCTTACTTTGCCACAGAATTTTGGCACAACATGGTGCATCCTAAGCCAGCTTACTTGTGCCATAAATATGTCTAAAATGAGATGTGCCAAATTGCTCCAACATGTGCAGCCTTAATAATACTTGTTGGCTAGTCTTCAAAATCAAATACAGTACATATCTGTGATTCAAACACAAGACAATTGTCATTCATATTCAAAAAGGAGAATGAAGGAGTAGACTGGCAATCGACTGCACTTGGAAACTTCAGCATCAAGAACTCATGTACCTGGCTCATGACTTTATGTGGTCTCCTGAATTCAATACAGTTGAATACTGTGGTGCGTCACATTTTCATTTTTTTTTACTTTTGACCCTTGAGGTGCATAACTGAGGGCACAATGCAGGGCATGATTACTACTGGAGGCACAATAGGAGCTATTATTACTACTTGGGGCACTATAGAGAGGCATTAAAAATACAGGTCACAATATTTTTCTTATTGCTGGAGGAACTTTTACTGGATGCATTATTAAACAGGTTCTTGGGAGGGGGGAACTAAAATCTAATTCAGACAATCTGCACAAGGAAAATAGTTTCTACACTACTTACCATTCCGTCACCCTGACAATTCTGCAATCTTGTAAGGTTACGGCCAAAGGGTGAGAGAGACGCTCATAGGGTAAATAAGTCAAGCTACAACAGCTTCCTTCAAGCAGGTGGATACGATAGACTCACCTGCTTTGGTTGCACCAAGATTTGGTGCAACTGTATTGCAGGTAGGCTGTGAGAATTGTAGATCACAGGTTGGTGCTGCCAGATGCGTCAGAGAACCCTTGGGGCAAAGGCCAGGTCGCCACTCGGGGTCAAAATAAAAAAACGTATCTCAGCTTGTCACGATGGAGTGATCCAGCTAGTAGACGATCATAAGGCACATAACCACAACCCGATGCAGGATACAGCAAAGTTTATTATGAGACAACACATTTCGGGGTCTCGACGACCCCGTTATCAAGTCTACAAAGAACATAATTTCATTATCCACATAGCTAACGTATGCATAATTCAATGTGACAAGACGTATAGTGTTGGTAGGACTGGCATACGTTGATACACGATGGCAGAAAATGTACCAGGCAGTATACACCCAGCTGCACTTAAAACTAGGGTGACACAGATATTTTTAAATACGCAAACATTTTCTGCCATTGTGTATCAACGAATGCCAGTCCTACCGACACTATACATCTCGTCACATTGAATTATGTATACGTTAGCTATGTGGATAATGAATTATATATATACTGTATATATATATATATATATATATATATATATTATGATTACATATATCTACTAATGAATTGATGTTATTGAGGTATTTACTCACTCAACTAAGTATTTTAATTTTAATTTATTTATCTATTTATGTATGTACAGTACGGACCAAAAGTTTGGACACACCTTCTCATTCAAAGAGTTTTCTTTATTTTCATGACTATGAAAATTGTAGATTCACACTGAAGGCATCAAAACTATGAATTAACACATGTGGAATTATATACATAACAAAAAAGTGTGAAACAACTAACAATATGTCATATTCTAGGTTCTTCAAAGTAGCCTCCATTTGCTTTGATTACTGCTTTGCACGCTCTTGGCATTCTCTTGATGAGCTTCTTGATGAGCTTCAAGAGGTAGTCACCTGAAATGGTCTTCCAACAGTCTTGAAGGAGTTCCCAGAGATGCTTAGCACTTGTTGGCCCATTTGCTTTCACTCTGCGGTCCAGCTCACCCCAAACCATCTCGATTGGGTTCAGGTCCAGTGACTGTGGAGACCAGGTCATCTGGCGCAGCACCCCATCACTCTCCTTCATAGTCAAATAGCCCTTACACAGCCTGGAGGTGTGTTTGGGGCCATTGTCCTGTTGAAAAATAAATGATGGTCCAACTAAAAGCAAACTGGATGGAATAGCATGCTGGTGAAAGATGCTGTGGTAGCCATGCTGGTTCAGTATGCCTTAAATTTCGAATAAATCCCTAACAGTGTCACCAGCAAAGCACCCCCACACCATCACACCTCTTCCTCCATGCTTCACGGTGGGAACCAGGCATGTAGAGTCCCTTCGTTCAGCTTTTCTGCGTCGCACAAAGACACAGTGGTTGGAACCAAAGATCTCAAATTTGGACTCATCAGACCAAAGCACAGATTTCCACTGGTCTAATGTCCATTCCTTGTGTTCTTTAGCCCAAACAAGTCTCTTCTGCTTGTTGCCTGTCCTTAGCAGTGGTTTCCTAGCAGATATTCTACCATGAAGGCCTGATTCACACAGTCTCCTCTTAACAGTTGTTCTAGAGATGTGTCTGCTGCTAGAACTCTGTGTGGCATTGACTTGGTCTCTAATCTGAGCTGCTGTTAACCTGCGATTTCTGAGGCTGGTGACTCGGATGAACTTATCCTCCGCAGCAGAGGTGACTCTTGGTCTTCCTTTCCTGGGCGGTCCGCATGTGAGCCAGTTTCTTTGTAGCGCTTAATGGTTTTTGTGACTGCACTTGGGGACACTTTCAAAGTTTTCCCAATTTTTCGGACTGACTGACCTTAATTTCTTAAAGTAATGATGGCCACTCTTTTTCTTTACTTAGCTGCTTTTTTCTTGCCATAATACAAATTCTAAGAGTCTATTCAGTAGGACTATCAGCTGTGTATCCACCTGACTTCTCCACAACGCAACTGATGGTCCCAACCCCATTTATAAGGCAAGAAATCCCACTTATTAAACCTGACAGGGCACACCTGTGAAGTGAAAACCATTTCAGGTGACTACCTCTTGAAGCTCATCAATAGAATGCCAAGAGTGTACAAAGCAGTAATCAAAGCAAAAGGTGGTTACTTTAAAGAACCTAGAATATTACATATTTTCAGTTGTTTCACACTTTTTTGTTATGTATATAATTCCACATGTGTTAATTCATAATTTTGATGCCTTCAGTGTGAATCTACAATTTTCATAGTCATGAAAATAAAGAAAACTCTTTGAATGAGAAGGTGTGTCCAAACTTTTGGTCTGTACTGTATATAAGGAGATACTTACAGATTTCTTTTTAGATATATTTTCTTATATTTATTGATGTACTTGCCTACTCAATTGAGTGTTCCTCTTCTTTTTTATCTATATATTTATTCATGCAAATATATACCCATAGATCTCTATATATCAAATTCCATATGCGACTTTTAAAAGTACATATACATCTATTTTTCACTATTTATAATTTTTTTAATTTTTTTTTACTATCTATGTTCCTTGTAGACTAAATAAAGGGGTCGTCTAGACCCCGAAACGCGTTGTCTCGTAATAAACTTTGTTGTATCCAGCATCGGGTTGTGGTTATGCGCCTTATGATCGTCTACTAGCTGGATCACTCCATCGTGACAAGCTGAGATACCTTTTTTAATTCTGCAATCTTGGCTGGGCTCATGTGAGGGAGTTTTGTTTAGTTACTAAATTAATTACTGTCTTCTAGTTTGGGGACTAAATTAATTACTGTCTTCTAGTTTTTCACATGGGTGTCATGAGTGAGGAGGAGTTTTAAACTTCGTTCAGACACACCTCAGTTGTGGGCGATCATAAAGTCTGCAAGAGCTTGAAGTAAGCAGCAGTCAGCACTGTGTATTGGTGAGTTAATATGGTCTATATAGGCAGCAGTTTCAGTGCAATGATTTTTGTTATATTTCCCTCAGCCTACTCCTCCACAGCACCCATGCACAACTACTGGCTCCACCATGGAACCTCCATGGACCCCTTTTGAGATTGAATTTCCCCCTCACCACCACAGAAGCCCTGCCACCTAGTCTTTCCCACTTACCCCCTGAAAAGAGCCCCTGTTGACCTACTGTCTTTGCCTTGCCCTTCCACTGGTGACATCTGACCCCTAATTACCTTGCCTCCAGGGCCGCATCTTCCCAGAGGTATTATAGGTATCATAAGTACTGGTGACACTACTGCGGCATTGTAAGTATTGTAAACACTACTGTTAGCATTATAAATTCTGGGGGCACAACAGAAGGGGTATTATAAATACTGGGGGCACTACAATGGGTCATTTTAAATACTTAATGCACTAAAGGAGGCGCATTATAAAAAGATTGGGCACTGCAAAGTAGTGATGGACAAACATCTGCTGGGATGGTTCGTTAACATGTATTCGCGATCAAGTGTTCGCGATCCACGCGTTTGCAATGGGCCCTATAGACTTTCATGGCAGGCAAAACTTAAAAACCTTCAGGTCATGTTTTCAGCCACCAAATACTTACTAGAAGTGCCCAAATAGTTCCACAACATGGACAGTGACATACCACAGGGGGATCATTGGCAAAAATTACCACAAAAAAAATGCATTTTAATCAGGGGTAATTTTTATGCGTCTTAGGCCTCAGGCACACAGAAGTTGTTTGGGTCCGCATCCGAGCCATTGTTGGTGTTTGTCCCTGCATTTATGTAAGACGTTTTCCATGTGTGTTGTAAGACGTTTTCCATGTGTGTTGTGTCCTCCGGAAGGGGGTTGGTTTCCCAGAGGGGTGAACCACTAGCCTGTATGCAGAGCTGCCTGGGGCTGCCATGCACCTTGCTGCATGGGGGTACTGGCGGATTCTGAAGTGCTGGATACCTATGTGAGTTGGTACGGAGTCCTGATTGGTGTTTAGGCTCCTGTATGTATGCACGGGTTCCAGTCATGGAGACTTCGGCAGGTAAGTCTGTTGTCTTGAGTTCTTACCTGCCGATCCTCTTGCTGTTTATGGTCTCTCCTTTTCGCTGCGATTAGGTCTTTAGAGACTCTTGTTCTTCCTTGTCTTGGATGAACAGGACGTCCCACCCTCCTGCTCCTATCTGAGGGATCATCAGGGTGACTCAGTGTCCCAGGTTTCCAGGGTATGAGCCGTACCATCTGGGTCCGCTCATATGGGGAGGCATTAGGGAGAGGAATAGGGATGCTATGGGAGGAGACCTGCTTCCCGTTTCCTGGCTCCTTGGCCTAGCTGCTATCAGTTATCCTTCCTACATTGTACGGTGGGGGGTTTCCCCCACTCCCCACCGTGACAAAAACATTAGGAGCTAGGGCCTGCTGGTGAAGCTCTGAAACATTAGGGGTGAGGGTCTGCTGCTGAGCTGACCCTCTAAAACATTAGGGGCGAGTGCCTGCTGCTGATCTGACCATCTAAAACATTAGGGGTGAGAGTCTGCTGCTGAGTTGACCCTCTAAAACATTAAGGGCTAGTGTCTGCTGCTTATATGACCATCTAAAACATTATGGGCGAAGGCCTGCTGGTGTCCCTCTAAAACATTAGGGGTTAGGGTCCGCTGCTGAGCTGACCCTCTAAAACATTAGGAGCGAGGGCAGACTAATAGGCATGTTGATATGATGGAGGAGGAGGACGAGAAAAAGAAGATTGAACCATATACACTTTTTATGGTGGAAGGGGTGCATGGGAATACAGTGTATTCAATACACCATAAAAGCCACATTTAAAGTGCCTCTTATGTTCAGCCGCTTTCCTCTGGTGGAGTAGAGAAGTCAGGGACAATCCAGGCCTTGTTCATTTTGATAAGAGTCAACCTGTCAGCATTTTCAGTTGACAGCGGATGCGCTTATCAGTTATTATGCCCCCAGCAGCACTAAATACCCGCTCTGACAAAACATTGGCGGCAAGGCAGGCCAGCACCTCCAAGGTGTAGAGTGCCAGTTCGTGCCTGTGTCTAGTTTGGACACGCAATAGTTGTATGGCACAGAAGGATCACTGAGGACACTGACACAGTCTCCTTCACCATCTTTCAAAACGTTTCCCTCCCTGTGACGCTAGGCTGTGCATCAGTTTGAGGGTGCTGGCGGGATGTCATTAAACTGTCCCAGGCCTTGGATAGTGTGGCCCTGCCTCTGTTGGAACTGCTGTGTGTTCCCCTTGTCTCCCTTCCTCAGTTGCCCAAAGAACTACGCACTCTGCATCCAGAGTTGTCAGCTGGAAATATTTGGAGCAATTTTTCCACAAGGAACTTCTGGTATTGCACAATTTTGCTAGTCCTATCCACCACATGAATGAGAGATGAGAAGTTCTCTTTGTAGAGGAGGTCAAGAAGGGTGAACAACCAGTAATTGGTGTTGGCCAAAATGCGTATAACGCGAGGGTCACGGAAAAGGCAACCTAACATGAAGTCAGACATTTGTGCCAGAGTCCCAATAGACAAGACTTTGCTGTCCTCATCAGGAGTATGACTCTCAATCTCCTCATCCTCTTCCTCCTCTTCCACCGATCCACACTGAACAGATGGAATAAACCTGCTATAGGTACTACCATCTGTAGCGGAGGCAACCGTCTCCTCCTCCTCCTCATTATCATCAATCAATTCGCGCTGAGAAGATGAATTGAGGATGATCTGGCTATCACCCTGTATACTGTCTTCCCTTATTTCCATCTCTTCAACATGCAAAGTGTCAGCCTTCATTGTGAGCAGCGAGCATTTCAGTATACACAGAAGTGGGATGGTTACGCTGATAATAGAGGCATCGCCGCTCACCATCTGTGTTGATTCCTCAAAGTTGCGTAAAACCTCACAGAGGTCAGACATCCATGCCCACTCACCTCTTGTGAAGAGCAGAAGCTGACTAGAAAGGCGACAACCATGTTGCAGCTGGTATTCCACTATTGCCCTCTGCTGCTCACAAAACCTGGCCAACATGTGGAATGTAGCGTTCCAGCGAGTGCTCACGTCGCACAACAGCTCTGCTGCAGCGATGCCAGACTGGCGGAATCTGTAGATGACTTTCGGAAATGGTCACACATGCGCGCACTTTCACCAGTAGCTTAGGCAAATTGGGGTCGGTTTTGAGAAACCACTGAACTATTAGGTTAATTACGTGGGCTAGGCATGGTATGTGTGTGAGCTTGCTGAGCTCCAAAGCCACCACCAAGTTCCGGCCATTATCATATGCAACCATGCCATGCCTGGTTGTAGGTTGATTGGCGAGAGCCACAGCTCAGTCTGGTTTCTTATCCCATTGTACAAAAAAAGACAGTGCAGCTCAAACTCTTTACATAGGAGCATAGATGAATAAGGTAGGTGAATGGTATCTTTAGATGCACCTGATCACTGGATTTAAGGTTCCCTTTGCATACAGATCTCTCACATCCTGGATGTCAAATTAGAGGACTGAACATAGTGAGGTACCGCAACACTTCATTAGACAATTTGTTTTATTATATTCACATAGATAAAAAGTATCATGCATATAAAAGTATAAAATGATGGGCTGCTTCTTATCCCATTCCACAGCTCTGCGGCGGTGTGCTGTTTGGCACCCAAACAAGATATTTTCAGCACGGCCTGTTGTCGCTTCCCCACTGCAGTGCTACACTGCTTCCAGCTACTGACTGATGGCTGACTGGTGCTGTAAGATGAGATTTCAGAGGTGGAAGTGGAGGAGAAGGTGGAGGAGGAGGAGGAGAGGTTGCAGTCACTAATGTAGGTGGTGGCAGAAATCCTGATGGAAGTAGGGCCCGCAATCCTTGGCTTTGGTAGCACCTGTGCAATCCCAGATTACAACTCGCTCCCTGCCTCCACAACGTTTACCCAGAGTACCATCAGGGAAATGTAGTGTCCCTGGCCAAAAGCACTCATCCATGTATCATGTCGTTAAGTGGATCTTTCCAATAACTGCGTTGGTCAGGGCGCGGGTGATATTACGGGACACATGCTGGTGTAAGGCGGGGATGGCACACCTGGAAAAATAGTGGTGGCTGAATAACAAGGGGCGGCCACCACCATCAAGCTGCATAATGCCTCAGTGTCCACAAGCCTAAATGGAACATTTCCAGGGTGAGCAATTTGTAAAGGTGCGCATTTAGTACTATGGGCTGTTGGGTGGGTGGGTGGGTATTTGCGCTTTCGTTCAAAGGCCTGGGGTATGGACATCTGCTCTGGGACACAGAAGTGGATGTGCTACCTAATGGTGCTTGCGAAGATCCGGGTGCAGGGTGGGAGGCATCCGGGCCTGGATCTTGGACAGGGGATTGGCCAGCACGTAACACAGGCAAAGAGGAGGCAGTGGTGTGACCCGCAGACACTGATTGTGGACCCAGTCGTTCGGTGTACATATTAGGGTGCTTTGAAGCCATGTGGTGGTGGTAAGTTTGCTAGTGTTCACGCCCCTGCTCATTTTGATATGGCATAGGTTTCAAATGGCAATTCTTTTATCATCCACACTTTCCTAAAAAAAGCGCCAGACTGCGGAACACCTACCCCTTGGCAGGGGAGATTGCCGCAAGGGGGTGCTCTGGGGAACAGTTGTGGGCCTGTTTGGTGTTGCCCTCCTTCTCCCTTTTGCCACCCAACTGCCTCTTCCAGCCTGTTGCGGTGCTACGGATCCCTTCCCATCTGTACTACTGTCTTCGCTCGGCTTGCCACCTTCCTATGTTGGGTCAGTGATTTCATTGTCCACCACCTCCTCTTCCACTTCCTCACTCTGGTCATCCTCCTGACTTGTTGACCTAACAAGAACCTAACTTATTGAAAACTGTGTCTCATCCTCAACATCAACCTCTTGAGACACTAATTTTCATTGACTTATTGGCAACTGTGTCTCATCATCATCCACCTTGTGAAACACTAATTGCCATTCCCCACATCATCTTCTTCTGACTGTGGATGCTCAAGAGTTTGGGAATTAGTGTACAAGATCTCCTCATGTCCCTCTTCAAACGGGCTTGGCAAGAGGCCGAAATCAAGAAATGGTGCTGAAAAGAGCTCCCCGGAATATCCAAGTGTGGGATCACTTGTTTGCCAAGACTATGCATGGTGGGAGGAAGGAGGATCAGGGTGAGGATTCTGTTAACCAGACTCTTGGCTACTGAGACTTGACTTTGTGGAAGACATGGTGGTGCTTAACCGACTGGAAGCATTTTCTGCTGCAATCCAACCGACCACCTGGTGGCACTGTTGTGACTTTGAGAGTGGTGTCTTGCGCCTCCGTACAAACTTGGACTTGAAGCTAGGTATCGTGGATGAGTGTGTTTCTTGTGCTCTGGCAGCATGCACAGTTTCACCGCGCCCAAGGCCACTGCCTCTGCGTGCACCATCAGCAACACAGCCACTTCCCTGTCCCTTACTGCTTGCCTTGAGCATATTAAATAGTATATATGCTTGCAAGTATGTCACACATACAGTTGCGTAGGTTTTGTAAGTGTACTGTATGCGCAAATAAATTAGACTGAATGTCACAGATATTTAGGATGTGCAAATGTTATAGAGGAGATGCAGTGCAGGCAATGTCGCTGTCGCCAGCGGCAAAAAAAATAGTCAGAATTTCACCGATATTTAGTATGTGCAAAAGTTAGACAGGAGATGTAGCACAGGCAATGTCAGTGTCACCAGCGGCTAAATAATTGCACTGAATGTAACAAATATTTAGGATGCCCTAATCCCATTAGGATGCCCATCCTTCACATAAGATAGGGCCAGGGGCTATTCATAGTATTCAGTATATTGGGCAGACTAGATGGGTCAAATGGTTCTTATCTGCCGACACATTCTATGTTCCTATGTAATGTAACACAACAGATGTAGCAGAGGTTGTGTCACTGTCAGCAGCGGCCAAACAATTGCACGCAATTTAGCGCAGGTTGCGCTAATAATATATATTGCAGCCAGATAAAACAATAGTCCTTAAAATGACTTTTGGGTCTCTAACACCTTTCAACACAATTCCTGTCCCTACAATATCTGTCCCTTCTGCTGCAGCTCTCCCTGACTAAGACTGAGCTGAACCACATGTCATCGGGTGCTATATAGCACCCGATTACGCGTTCCAGCCAGCCAATCACTGTAATGCCAGTAACCAACATGGCTACGGCATTACAGCGAGGGCCAGTACTTCCCCGCACATTTATAAACAAATGTGCGGGGAGGAGACTCGAGCATCGTGCTAAATCACACGCAGTGTTTAGCCAATGTGCCGATGTGCCGAGCATTGCGATGCTCAAGTGAAAATGGTGTTTGGCCGAACATTCTCGCCCAACACTATTGCTGTGTTGCTTGCATAGTGACAGCTGTATTATTACCATTCATTAGAGGGACGACTACTGGCTCTCCGTGATGTTAGACCCACACTACCAGGTCAAAATAGTGTCCTTTTTTCACTTTCTATTTGGGATGATAAACTCAACTACTATCAAGCCATCCTATGTAGTGAGTTGGTCACTGCTTATGTACCATATCACCCATCCTCAAGAAGGTCTGACCGGGGGAACCCTCTGTGTTCACGCTCTACTGCATGACTACTGGAGGAGGAGTGCGGGGCAGGAGCAGCACCAGCTCCATCAGCAGCAACTTGAGTCTCGAGTCTCTGATAAGCATGTTTCTTCACCCGTCTACTGAATAAACCAGCCAGCAGAAGCAGGACATGGAGCAGAACCTGAACCAGCAGGTGGTGGCATACTTGGACTGTCCCTTGTCACCCCGGATCTAAGATCCCCTGGACTACTGGGCAGCCAAACTGAATTGTGGCTGCAACTGCCCGAGTTTGCTATGAACAAGCTTTCCTGCCCAGCCAGTACTGTAGCATCAGAGTGGGTGTTTAGTGTGGCAGGGAGCATAGTTACCCCAAAGAGAACTCATCTTTCAACACAAAGGGGGTCATTTATCAAACTGGTGTATAGTAGAACTGGCTTAGTTGCCCATAGCAGCCAATCAGATTCCTCCTTTCATTTTCCAAAGAAGCTGTCCAAAATAAAAGGTGGAATCTGATTGGTTGCTATGGGCAACTGAGCCAGTTCTACTTTACACCAGTTTGAAAAATTTCCCACAAAGTATTGAGAGATTAACCTTTATAAAGATGAATCATTCATAGATAAACTAAGATTTCCACACACCGGTGCCTGATAAAACAGACTATATCATTCTGGCAATAATGTTCTGACTGCAGTGTTCTGCCACACCTGAACATTGTGAAATATGGCCTATTACTTCTAGCAAAGTGCTTCAGCCACTATTCTGATGCTACCACTTGCCTGATGCCACACATCTGCTGCCTTTGCTGCCATCTTGTGCTGTTACTGCCACTTCTTCCCCCCACAGCCCCCCATCCCCGCGTCCCACTCTGTGACTGGGCTACTATGTTGACTCCTCGTGCTGTTGCCACCCTCCCCATTCTGTGTCTGGGCCACTATGTTGACTCCTCATGCTGTTGCAATCCTCACCACTCTGTGACTTGGCTACTATGTTAGATAATTTTGTACTCTGCACACCTTGGATCCAGTGTGGGTGCCTGTGAGAGTGGTTTAGACAATATAAGTTAAATCCACGGCACTCCAAAAGTTTTTTTGCAAAATAAAGTTTCACATTTTAATTCTTAGTATACAGAATATCGTTTATGTACATCCAGTGCAATTCATTTACATATAGTAAGTATGTGCCATATCAGATAATTCCCGGGAATCCACGGGAATTATCTGATATGGCACATACTTACTATATGTAAATGAATTGCACTGGATGTACATGAACGATATTCTGTATACTAAGAATTAAAATGTGAAACTTTATTTTGCAAAAAAACTTTTGGAGTGCCGTGGATTTAACTTATATTGGCTACTATGTTGACCCCCCATACTGTTGCCACCCTCACTGGTCTGTGACAGGGCCAAAAGTGTCTCTCTTTGACCTTCTTGACATCACTGTTTATTTTACCTTTCTTTTGATCTGTCAGAAGAAACGGGAAAAAAACACAACAGGTCCTTTCTTTAGAGAATCCATAAGGCCTCAATCAAATGGACAGTATTTTGATTTCATCATGATTTGGAAGCCAAAAGCAGGAGTGGGTCAAAAACAAAGACATGCAAATATTTGCTCCACTTGTCATCTCTGTTTTGGACCCACTCCTGTTTTTGCCTTACAAATACTGATCAATTAATGGCCAAATACTGAGTGTGTGAATGTGGATGCTCAAAAGACAGGATCATTTTTTTTGTTGTTCTTCTGACGGATCAGAAAAAGGGAAAAATAAACAGTGACATCAACACAATCTTACTATTGACACCCTCCCCATTCTGTGACTGGGCCACTGCTTGTATCAGTGGCTAACAAAATAGGTTGTCTATTAATCTCTGTGGAAGCCGCAGACGGAATAAAATGAGACAGCTCTTTTCCATTTTAATATAATTTATGGCTAACAGAATAAGGTATCCATCATAGTGTTTTTTTTTCTTTTATTAAAAACTGATGCTTTTCTTGTGAAAAAATTCTGTGAAGCCTCAAATAAAATTTTTGAAAACTTAACTTATGTCTAGAAATAACCACTGTCATCTAGCAGTTGACATTATTGAGGAGGTGAGATGCACCAAAGATATGCCAAATTTATAAAGAATTGTGAACCTCTAAATGAATTTGGTGAATCTTACTCCAATGGACACTGGTTTAATACTGCCATATAAAATGCCAGTTTCAATAAATCTGTATCAATGTAACTCAAAATGGATGCGAGAATTTGATCTGAGATGAAAATAAATAAAAGCAATATACACTAAGGCCACTTTCACATGGTCAATATTTGTTCATTATTATGCATCAGTATTTGTATTACAAAACAAGGAGTGCAGGGGCGGACTGGGAACTTAAAGTGGCACTGGAAAAAAAATGTGGCCCTAATGTTGTAGGTGGGTCCAAATTGAAAGAAGGCAAAGCAACACAAGTAGATGGGACCAATTCAAGTTGGCTAGCTCAGCACAGAATGCCATCCCAAAGAACCGAATACTACAAAATACTTCCCCAGAAGCTGTCACCACCAGTTCTGTGAGAAGGTCTGAAAGACGTTCTTCTCTACCTCTTGTATGACGTTCTTTATTTTGGTTTCACTTTGTCATTTCCTTTCCTTCTGCCAGGTGTCACTTATTTAGACTAATCGTCTTCCTTTATATTCCCTCCCATACTGCCTCACTTTGCGGTTTATACTAGTTCCTGGATGAAGTGTTCACTGTTGGAGGCTGCTGCTGCTGTTTGCTCAGATAAGTTTTTTCCTTTATTGTGTTTCCTTGCTGGCTTGATTCAAGGTGACCCTGACTCCGTCAGTATTAAGTGCAGGGAGCCTCACTATTATAGGGTCTTCAGGTGTCACACAGTCTTAGGTACGTGGGCATGGAATCGTCTTCCATTGAGACCCTTGCATGTGCATAGCAGTCAGGGAGAGCTCTTAGGGTTTTAAAGGGCTCACCTATATACTCCTTAGTTTGGGATCAAGCCAGTCAGTCATTTATTTATAAGTTCCAGCTATCTGCAACTTCACCCATGACACTATAAATCGCCAAAACCGTTTTAAGCATGGATCCGGTTTCAGCCTTGATTGACCGCATGCAAGGTCTTTCGCTGGAGGTAGCAGATCTCTATAAAACTGTGTCTCAGTTTCAGGTGACCGGTTCTGCTGGCGTTCATGGAGTTTGTTCCGAGCCTAAGATCTCGCTTCCGGATACGTTCTCTGGGGGTAGTGAGAATTTTGTTTGCTTTAGAGAGGCTTGCAAACTCCATTTTCGCCTACTTCCCCATTCCTCTGTTGAGGAGCAGAGGGTGGGGATCATCATCTCACTGCTCAGGGATAACGCTCAGTCTTGGGCCTCTTTGCTGCCAGTGGGGGCACAGCCCCTCCGATCGGTGGATGAATTTTTTGTAGCCCTGGGGCAGATATATGATAACCCGGATGGTATTGCTCTGGCTGAATCTAAACGGCGTCTTTTATGCCAGGGTAAACAGTCCGCAGAGATATATTGTTCTGAATTTCGGAGATGGGCAGCTGATACTGGTTCGAATGATGCTGCACTCCGAAGTAAATTTTGCCATGGTCTTTCGGAAAGATTGAAAGATGCATTTGCTTTTCATGAGAGACCAGCATCCTTAGAGTCTGCCATGTCTCTAGCTGTTCGTATTGACAGGCGTTTTAGAGAGAGAGAGAGGAGACTACTCTTTCCTGTCATATTCAGCCCAAGGACAGTGGGGCTGTCTCATTCAGTGCACAGGGGTCTCAGTCTGTCTCAATCCCCTCTGAGGAGGAGGCCATGCAGCTGGGTTTGCTTGCCTCTAATAGTAGAGGATACCGCTCTCAGGTGAGGGTTTGTTTCTGTTGTGGGGGTATAAATCATTTGGCTAATGTTTGCCCCTCTAGGAGGTTCATGGAGTTTCCTGAGGGTAATAAAAAAAATAAACCCTCTAAAAACTTTCCATTTGCTACTATTGGCAAGGTTGATGCAGAAATTGAAGGTTTGCCGTTTGCTTGTAGTTCCCGTTTTCTCCTACCTGCCAGGGTGGCGCTAGACAGCAAGAACATTGTAAGATTTTTGTAGATAGTGGAGCAGCTGTCAATCTCATTGATAATCAATTTGCAACAACGCATGGTTTCCAGGTGTGCACTTTGGAAAAGGATATACCTTTTTTTGCTATCGATTCCGCTCTACTTTCTCAAAGATCGTTAAAGGGCATAGTTCACAATATCCGTTTGACTGTGGGTGACGCTCATGTTGAGGTTATGTCATGCTTCGTCTTAAGAGGATTACCTACTCCTCTAGTGTTGGGGCTACCCTGGCTCACTAAACATAACCCCACCATTGATTGGCAAGCAAGGCAAATAAATGATTGGAGTGAGCTTTGCAGAGAGAATTGCCTCACGGCGTCTCTTTCAGTGGTTTCTACCAAGACTGTGCCATCTTTTCTCTCAGAATTTTCTGATGTGTTTTCCGAGAGTGATGTCCAGGAGTTGCCCCCTTACTGGGAGTACGACTGCCCTATTAATCTCATCCCAGGCGCCAGGCTGCCAAAATCACGATTATAAATCACAGAGAGAAATGACTTTTTATTTAAAACATAACTTTTACTATTGTTGGTTAAAATACTACCACATCTAAATATGAATGTTAGGCTACGTCAAATAAATAGACCAGGCCTTACTTTGGACGTATCAGGATAGTACAGTCCGATATATAAAAAATAACGGCAACTTACAGTTAGATGAATGTGGACCTGGTCAGACGGTGAAAGAGAGGTGAAGTCTCGGCCGGGGATAGAAAAGGGGAGGGGAGCAAAGTCCCTAATACATCCCTCAATGTACCCCTGCCTACAGGCAGAGCACCTGCCCCGAAAGGGGCGACCCCACCGCTCGGTGGCTAAGCCCTCGCTGTCGCCTAATATTACCCTGCCTGTAAGGATTGATTATGTTCGTCCCTTCTTAGTAGTTTGTCCCGACGCGTTTCCCCAGAAATGTAAAAAGCTGGTTCATTAGGGGACTCAGGATAGATGATCAATTGTTGCAGGTTTCTTTAGATAATTGCCCAATCTGAAATTATAGGGCAAACTTCTGATAATTATATAGCAGACCTCCTGGTATCATAAGGTGCATTGGTATTACTAGATAGATGATTCAAATACCTGTTTTTGGGCGTCATTCACCTCATCACTTCCTGCCTTTGAAACGCTTGCAGGAGTGTGGGAGGTGAATCAGGAAGGCAGATATCTATACTGCCCACATGATTAAAAGGGGGAGGGGAGGGATAATAGATATATAAGTTCTAGAGCCATACTTTATAAAACTATGCATCTTTTTAAGCAAACCATCCCACATGCATGTAGAGGGGGTGTAAAGAGGGGCTGCATAGGATAAACTGTATCGACATAAATTCCTGTCAAAAGAACAGGCCCCCCATTTTGGTATATATAAAAGTGGACCAATTTCGGTCCAATATAAGGCAAGTTATTCTAGACTCACATATTTGAGAGGGTAACCATCTTATGGCTACTACATGAAAGCGAGGGAGACTAAATAAAACACCCAAAGGAAATCTGTCCATTTAGTCCCATTGGAAATACTGTTTTGAGGTGGCATATCCATTGGGCTTCTTTGCGGAGAATTCTATTATTCTAGTCGCCTCCCCTTGGTGACTGCCGTATGACTTTGATGACTTGGAATTTGAGTGTACTCACAACGCCATCATGTGCCTCAAGTACATGACGTGCGATCGGTTTGTCTCTGCGATTCCTAACCGTAACGTAACTTAGGAGACAGCTACAGGTACACAGGTAGATGACCCCTTGGGTACGACAGTTGCCAAAATCCCATATAGTGTATGTTATTCCAGTGCTAACACTAGTGAAAACTCTTGATTTTAAAATAAAGGGGCAACAGATACAGTTTCCACCGCACTTGTAGGTGCCCGTTTGGGATTAAACCATGTGGTGGTTCCTACTGGTTTCTGGTAGTGACTGTGTACCAGTCTGTCCTTTAAGGATCGTCCACGTCTATATGTAATCGCAGGTCTGGGGGGGAGCACATCCTTTATATCTAAATCAGTAAGGAGAACGTCCCAATATCTACTTAGGATACCCCTAACTTTCTGATTTTGATGATCAAAAGTACAGATAATTCTGACGGTATTATCCCCTTTTTTTGCATTCTGGGTCTTGTTAACTAACAAGGCTTGGCGTTCGGTTTTACTAGACTGTAGAAACACATCCCTCAAAACTCGATTGGGATATCCCCGTTGTTGAAATCTCTTACACATATCGGCTGCCTTGTGATGGAAGGATTCATACGAGGAACAGTTTCTTCTAACTCTAAGGTATTGTCCCTTTGGGATACAGCGTCTTAGACTCTCAGGGTGATAACTGTCCCACCGCAACAAGCTATTGGTAGCTGTTGGTTTCCTGTTAGTTTCGGTATGCAGATCACCCTGCTGGTAATGCGTATATCCAAAAAGGCAATACTGTCTCTGTTACTTTCAAAAGTCAATCTGAGACCTATCTTGTTGATATTAAGGTGAGTAACAAATTCAGAAAAGTAGTCACTGGTGCCATCCCATATGATAAACACGTTGTCAATGTATCTACCCCAGAATAAGATATTCGGGGCCCATTGACGACATGGCTCATTGAACACAATGGTATCCTCCCACCAGCCCAGGAATAGATTGGCATAACTGGGCACACAGGGGCTACCCATTGCTGTACCACTGAGCTGGTGGAGGAAACACATCCCAAATACAAAATAGTTATGCGTCAGTATAAATTAGAGTGACTGGATAACAAAATCAGAGTGAGACTTGTATTGAGTCCCTCTTGTGCTGAGGAAGTATTCAACGGCTGTAATCCCCCATTCATGAGGGATGCTAGTATACAAAGCCTCTACATCAATAGACGCCAACAGAACCCTATCATCTACTTGGATGTTGTTGATCTTGAGTAGTAGATCCATTGTGTCTCTAATATAAGAGGGCAAAGCTGACACAAAGGGACGCAGGATGTTATCAACATATGCGCTGAGACTATGGGTGATTGATCCTACCCCGGATACAATGGGACGGCCCGTAAGGGGGGGTACCCCTTGTGGATTTTGGGAAGTGAATAGAACGTGGGAATCTGTGGGTGTGATGGTACCAGGAATTTCATCTCATCCTTAGAAATCAAACCCTTATCAAGGGCTTGTATAAGGATAGACTCTAAGTGGTCAGAGAACTCAGCTATCGGATTTGATGGAAGAATGGAGTAGTATGTCCTGTCATCTAGTAATTTAAGACACATATTGTGATAAGTGGGATGATCCTAATTTTTCTACTTTTATGCTACACAAGGCATTTCAACATATAAGTGCAATGCTGAACGGCAAACATATTTTTAATTCACAACTAATACACGGCACACAGGATGTTAGAGAATATCACTGCACCATTTAACAGCAATTAGCCCCTAATTTTTTGCTACTTTTACATAACACAAAATGTTTTTCAACAGATAAGTGCAACGCTGAATGGTGAATATATTTTTATTTTGCCACTTATACATGGCAAACACAGCTTTAGAGTATATCACTGCACCACTGAACGGCAATTAGACCCTAATTTTTTTCTACTTATACACTACACAAAAGGTTTTTTAACAGATAAGTGCAATGCTGAATGGCGAATATGATTTTATTTTGCCACTAATACACGGCAAACACAGCTGAACGGCAATTTGGAACTAATATTTTAATACTTTTACACAAAACAAAAGGCTTTTCAACACTGAATGGCAAATATATTTTTATTTTGCCACTAATACACGGCAAACACAGATGAACGGCAATTTCGAACTAATATTTTAATACTTTTACACAAAACAAAAGGCTTTTCAGCAGATATGTGCAATGCATAACGGCGAATATAGTTTTTTCCACCACTAATACAATGCAAACTGTTTTTTTCCACCACTAATACAATGCAAACAGGAACTAATATTTTAATACTTTTACATAAAACAAAAGGCTTTTCAACACTGAATGGCGAATATATTTTTATTTTGCTACTAATACACGACAAACACAGCTGAACGGCAATTTGGAACTAATATTTTAATACTTTTACACAAAACAAAAGGCTTTTCAACAGATATGTGCAATGCATAACGCCGAATATAGTTTTTTTCCACTACTAATACAATGCAAACAGGGCTTTAGTGTATATCACTGCTCCGCTGAAAGGCGATTAAGCCCTAATGTTTTTCTACTCTTACACAACACAAAAGGCTTTTCAACAGAAGTCTAACGCTGAACAGTGAATATATTTTTATTTCTCCACTAATACACGGCAAGCACTGGTTGAGAGTATATCACTGCCGCGCTGAACGGCAATTTGGAACAATTTTTTTCTACTTTTACACAAAACAAAAGGCTTTTCAACAGATATGTGCAATGAGGAATGGCGAATATATATATTTTTTCCGTCACTAATACACTGCAAACAGGTCTTTAGAGTATATTACTGCACCGCTGAAAGGCAATTGGGCCCTATTTTTTTTTCTACTTTTACATAACACAAATGGCTTTTTCAACAGATACGTGCAAAGCTGAACAACAAATATTTTTTTATTTTGCCACTAATACATGGCTTTAGAATATATCACTACACCGCTGATCAGCAATTAGGCCCTAATATTTTCAACTTTTACACAACCCAAAAGGCTTTTCAACAGATAAGTGCAAAGTTGAACTGTGAATAATGCACAGCCAACAGGGATTTAGAGTATATCTTGCACTGCTGAATAGGAATTATGCCCTAATGTTTTTCTAATTTTACACAACACAAAAGGCTGTTAACCCTTTCATAACCAAGGGTCATTGATTCCCCAGTGTCCAGGTCAAAATTTACAAATCTGACATGCGTCACTTTATTTGGTAATAGCTATGGAACACTTTTATTTTATCCAAGTCATTCTGAGATTGTTTTCTCGTGACACATTTTACTTCATAATGGTCATAAATTTGAGTCAATATATTTCACTTTTATTTATGAAAAAATCCCAAATTTACCAAAAACTTTAATTTCTCTGCTTCTAAAACAGAAAGTCATACCTAATAAAATAATTATTACTTAACATTCCCAATATGTATACTTTATGTTGGCATCATGTTTGACATGTCATTTTATTTTTTTAGGACGTTAGAAGGCTTAGAAGTTTAGAAGCAGTTCTTAAAATTTTTAAGAAAATTTCCAAAACCCACTTTTAAAGGATCAGTTCAGGTCTGAAGTCACTTTGTGGGGCTTACAAAGTGGAAACCCCCCATAAATGACCCCATTGTAGAAACCACACCCATCAATTTACTCAAAACTGATTTTACTAACTTTGTTAACCCTTTAGGTGTTCCACAAGAAGGAGTGCCTTATGGTTTTTGGAAGGCAGATTTTGATGGCTCGGGAATGGAGCCGCCGCCATCAAATACAGCAGGGGGACCGCACCACATTGGGGCAGGGGGCAGTGCTGGGAAGGGGGAGGGGGAAGGTATGGCCAGCATTGAGGGGGCACAAATGGGGGCAGGATGAATGTATGGGGCGGGGGCGGACTGCATCAGGGGCAGGCTACATGAATACGGATGGGGCGGGGGGAACTGCATCAAGGGCAGGCGTGGACAGGGGGAATTGGAGGCGCACAGGGGGGGCACATATCACGGGGAATCAGGACACATTACCTGATTTCAGGCTCTGATATGCAGAGCGCAGATCAGAGCCTGGAACAGGCATTTTTTCACTTCCGCGATCCGATTGGTTAGTCTGCACAGACTAACCAATTGAATCGATTGCCGGCAAGGGACCACTCTGATTGTACCCTTGCCGGCATTACTGCACTGTATGCTGTCCGTGACAGCAGCAGGGCAGGGGCAGATTAATCCAAGCATACACGTACTAGCTGCACGGGGGAATGTGCAAATAGCACGTATATAAATAGATTGCAGTCGGGAAGAGGTTAAACATATAACTGCAATGCTGAACTGTGAACATATTTTTATTTTGCCACTAATACACAGCAAACAGGGCTTTAGAATATATTACTACACCACTGAATGTCAATTAGGGTTAATGTTTTTCTACTTTTACACAACATAAAAGGCTTTTAATCAGATAAGTGCAATGCTGAATGGCGAATATATGGTGAAAGCAAGGCAAACAGGGCTTTAGAGTATATCAATTGTGGCAATGTAAACATTGAGGTGTTGTTTGCACCAGGAGCATGTCACCAAGGGGCCCAGACTTGGTGAAGTAAAAGCCCTACTCCAGGTGTCAACTAAAGTAGTTGGGAAATGTGTTGGGTGGGTGCCTGTTCGCCATGCTCCAGTCTGGAACTTAGGGCATGCTCACGTCCAGGGATTCCATTTAATCTGGCTTCTGCAATTCGGTGTGCCTCACTCTGGAGAGTGTGCAGACAGAGGCCTGGTGAGGTTCTGTCAGTGTGGTCTCAGCTAGGCAAGGCTGAGGGGCCATGGGGTTATGTAATAGCCTGAAGTTTGGGGGACCTAGTGACGCCTAAAGAACGAGGGTTGCACGGCAGTGTCTGGAGGGCTACTGGGCCACACTCCCCCAAAAGGTGCTGGAGTTGCCACAGCCTGGAGGCTGCTGTATTGATGTTGGCTGAGGAAAGCCGCATATAATGTCCATGTGTGAAGTGTGTTCTACGAGTGAGGTAGGGACGCATTTTGTTTAGGTAGCATCTAGATGGGCAGGAGTTTATTTGTGTTTTAAGTGTTGGAGGTGCGGGAACCTCACCCCACCCAGTAATGTATAACTGGACTATCCTTTATGAGAAGACTGTCAAAATAAATGCACAGTTTGGACATGAAAATCCGTTGTCTGGTGAGATATCTGTGAGTGTGACTGCCTGAAAAGAGACGATCCCTTACAATTGGTGGAAGATGCAAGCAAGTTGTCCATGAGAGAGGGGCAACAGTTAGTTGCTAGGGGCATGACGGGACAGCAGGTGCTGCTAAAAGCTGTTTTACCATGTGTGGAGTTAAAGGGCTGGAAGCCTGTTTGTTCGGTGGAACAGATGCTGCCCGTGCTATTGTGGACTATTTTTTCTGAGGTGCAGAGATTTAAAGGGCCAGAAGCCCAGAGAAGAGACTGAAATTTTTATTTTATTTTTTAATCATTTTTTTGTTGTTGTTGTCTTCACTGTGAGGTCTGTGCAGATCCACCTGCAGCAGGACTACGCAATGGATGATTGTGAGGTCAGAAGATCTAATACAGAAAGATACAGAAAGATCCTGCAAGTTGGTGATTGGGGGAATCCTGCTGTGGGTCACTTTAGATGTCCTGGGTTAAGCCCGTAAGTACTGGACTTTCTTTAAGTACTGGACTTTCTAAAGAGGGGGCCCGAGACAGATGTCACCGTGTCTCTGACCTTTATCACGGACTATGGCCCTGTGCAATGGGAGCTCTTAAAATGTGAGACCCTGGAAGTGGAGTTTGTGCTTGGCAAAGACTTTCCGTTCTTCTGGCAGCTATGGTGCGGAAAAAAGGCTTTGAGTTATGCGGCTGGAGTTTCAGAGGAAAAGATGTGTGCTGTTGCCAAGGGCAACCGTCGGGAAGAAAAGGAGGTGGAGAGCGGTGGGGCTCTCGAGAGATCCTATGTTTCCTGCACATGTGCGCAAAGTCCTAAAGGGTGCAGATATAGTGACTATCCGGAAAAAGGCTGGCGTTAAGGCCAAGGTGTTTCCCGGGGCAACTACTGCATTACGGAGAAGGATGATGAACGTGCTGGAGATATTCCTGGACTCCCCTCATCTCCCGTGAGTGCCGAATCCGTGACGACAATTGGTAAGATTGTTCTTATTATCCCGTGTGTAACAGACCCAGTGACATTGAGCCGGCGGCTGTTCCTACCCGCTGGGCAGGTGGATGATATGTCACCAAGGCGAGAAACTGTCTCAAAAGTGTGTGACCATATGGAAAATACAGTGTCTGAACAGTTGAGTAAGCCTGTTGTGATTGCTCCCATGCAGAAATCTGCAGGGGGAAATGTTCTTGTGTTGCCAAAAATGCCCAGGATCAAGGCTAGACATGGGATGGCGAAAGTTAGAGATCCTATGCTAGCCCGGGTAAGAGGTAGCACGATATGGAAAACTGAGATTGATAAAGTGATAAATATGCTGGACAGACATGCGGTTAGTAAGAACTGCCAGGTAGTTCTCACTGAGCGTGAGGCTATAGAGACAGCTGGGACTGATGGACTTGCTGTTGTAAATATGCCCGTACATGAGAGAATGGTGTTCTGTGATTTGTGGGGAGGTAAAAACACTTCTGCGCTCTGTCACATAACTCCTGTAGAACTGGTACCTAGCCCTTTAAATGAAGCGACCATTAGAAACAGTAGAGCTGATAAGATGCAAAGTGATGGTACCATGTTTTCCTAAATGCATATTGGAAATGTGTTGTCATGTGAAATATGTTATAATAATGACATACCTTTTCCTTTGCAGGCTGTGATTGGGGAAGAAGCTCCCCCTGTTGGTAAACATGTGTCTGATGTAAAAGTGTTGATAAATGTTGAAGGAACACAGCTAGGTGACCCCATTGTAGACAATATGGCAGGGCTAGAGTATGTACCACATGTACCAGAAGTGGGTATGCAGTCTCCACGGGGTTCTATGGTTACTGAGGAAATGTCCAATGTGGGGATTAGCTCATGTGCGCCCCTAGAGAGAAGCGTTAATAATGACACAAGTAAAATAGGCGATGTATATGCTGTGACTATTTCCGAGAGGGAAGCTACCAGGTCAAAGTATTGCAAAATTCAGGCGGTCATTAGTAGCGACCAGATGACAGTTATACCTGACGTGACGAGAGCTGAGTGGGGAGATGGCAGCCTAGTGTCTGAGACCCATACCCAGACAGGGGTAGATGACCTGACAGGTCAGTACAGCTACAAACTTAAAGATGTTTTTCCTCGCTTCGCACAGTCCCTAGATACACTAGAGAAGGCACTGGCGGTTCTCACAGAGCAACTGCAGAAAGCTCCAGAGGAGTCACAGGAAGAGACTCAGAAAGAGATGAATGAACTGAAGGATCTAGAGTCACAAATAGGTGTAAAAGCGGAGATTCTCCAACTTCAAGAGGAACTTGCAGCTTCTGAGCAATCCAGACATCATGCAGAGCAGGAAAGGGATGAGCTGGCTGATGAGGTCTTAAACAGCGCCTCAGAAAAATCTGCTCTCTTGGAGGAGAAAAGACATTTGGAAGCCAGGATGGCTCAACTTGATCAAGAGTTGCGTGATCGGATGGTGGCCTGGCATTTTAGGGGACGTAAAGCGTGAGAAGTAGTTTGGAATCCAAATGCGTAAAAAATGCCCTGTCAAATCCTAAAGGTGCTCTTTAGAATTTGGGCCCCTTTGCGCACCTAGGCTGCAAAAAAGTGTCACACATGTGGTATTGCCGTACTCAGGAAAAGTAGGGCAATGTGTTTTGGGGTGTATTTTTACATATACCCATGCTGGGTGAGAGAAATATCTCTGTAAAAGTCAACTTTTCTAATTTTTTTATACAAAGTTGTCATTTTACAGAGATATTTCTCTCACCCAGCATGGGTAGTTGTAAAAAGACACCTCAAAACACATTGCCCAACTTCTCCTGAGCACGGCGATACCACATGTGTGACACTTTTTTGCAGCCTAGGTGCGCAAAGGGGCCCAAATTCTAAAGAGCACCTTTAGGAATTCACAGGGCATTTTTTACACATTTGGATTCCAAACTACTTCTCAAGCTTTAGGTCCCCTAAAATGCCAGGGCAGTATAAATACCCCACAAGTGACCCCATTTTGCAAAGAAGACACCCCAAGGTATTTTGTGAGAGGCATTGCGAGTTCATAGAAGATTTTTTTTTTTGCACAAGTTAGCGGAATTTTTATTGAATTTTTTCCGCTAACTTGGGACAAAAAGTTCAATCTTTCATGGACTCAATAAGCCCCTCAGCGAATACCTTGGGGTGTCTTCTTTCCAAAATGGGGTCATTTGTGGGGTGTTTGTACTGCCCTGGCATTTGAGGGTCTCCGCAATCATTACATGTATGGCCAGCATTAGGAGTTTCTGCTATTCTCCTTATATTGAGCATACGGGTAATGAGATTTTTTTTTCCGTTCAGCCTCTGGGCTGAAAGAAAAAAAGAACGGCACAGATTTCTTCATTCTCATCGATCAATGTGGATGAAAAAGTCTCTGCCCAAAAATGTGCAAAAAAAAAAAAAGGAGGGGAAAGGCGTCTGCCAGGACATAGGAGCTACGCCCAACATCCAAACCCACTCAGCTTGTATGCCCTGGCAAACCCGATTTCTCCATTCACATCAATCGATGTGGATGAATAAATCATTGCCGGAATTTTTAATTTTTTTTATTTTTATACAAAGTGTTTGCCAAAGCATATAAACACCGCCCCTCATCTCATAAGCCTCGGCAAACATATCTTTTTTACTGCAGAGGAGAAATCTTGTTTTGCAGCGCTGCATACACCGACTTTTGTGTAATCTGACAGCAGCGCAATGCTTCTGTCAGAATGCACACCAGTGCTGCAGCTGCTTGATCGCTTGGTCCACCTAGAAGGTAAAAAAAAAAAACAGGCCGCAGTGCAATAAATTTATTAACATTAACTTCATATAACATTTGAACAGAACATTAACTTTTATAAACTTTATTGAACTTTTGAAACAGAACATGAACTTTTTTGCTTTCCTGTGTGGGACAATGTGCAAAGCACAAATCGCCCAGAGATGTGGCGAAGTACATTATGCACTTTGTCCCAGGTGAAAGGAGAGGTTTGTGGCAGCTCTGTGTGAAAGGGCCCTAAGACCCCTGTGTGCCTGTCCTGTGTCACGCAATCCCTATACTAATAGTGTACCTGTGTGTGGAACTTGCGGAAACACTCCCCTAGGCTGGTCAGGACAGACAGGACAAAAAAAGGTGGTGTCACGCCTTATTCCACCCCTGCTACAGACACAACATCTTTTTCTTGGGGAACGTTGAGTTGGGGTACCAGGATAGACACTGGGGAAGTGTCTGCCATGAGTGTCTGCCATGTAGCCGGCTCACTACATCAGGGACTTGGGGCATGGACCCTCCTGGATACAGGATTTCCGAAATGATCTCTTCCTGGAATTTTAGGAAGGATCCTGTTCTCCCATCCTTACTGTAGAGAACAAAACTATTATATACAGCAAATTGAATTAAATATACAGACACCTTCTTATACCAGCATCTGGTGTGGCGGGGAACTAATTCGGGAGCCAACATCTGGTCATTGAAGTCCACCCCTCCCATGTGAAGGTTATAGTCGTGGACAGAGACGGGTTTCACAATGACTCCAGTTGCCATTTCAATTTGGACAGTCTTGTCTGCGTGAATGGTGGACAGAAGGTAAACGTCCTTCTTGTCCCTCCACTTCACCGCGAGCAGTTCTTGGTCACACAAGGCAGCCCTCTCCCCCCGTGCAAGTCGGGTACTAACGAGCCGTTGGGGGAAGCCCCAGTGACTAGGTCGCGAGGTGCCACAGCATTGAATTTCGACAAGATGTAAGTGCCGAAAGAGGGCCACGCTTGAGTAAAAATTGTCCACGTATAAGTGGTACCCCTTGTGGAGTAAGGGTGACATAAAGTCCCAGACAATCTTGCCACTGCTCCCCAGGTGGTCAGGACATCTGACCGGCTCCAGTTTTGAGTCTTTTCCCTCATAGACCCTAAAATGATATGTATAGCCTGTGGCCCTTTCACAGAGCTTATACAGTTTGACCCCATACCGGGCACGCTTGCTGAGGATGTACTGTTTGATGCCAAGGCGCCCGGTAAAATGTACTAGGGACTCGTCTATGCAGATGTTTTGATTAGGGGTATACGCATCTGCAAATGTGGATGACAAATGGTCTATGAGGGGCCTAATTTTGTGGAACCGCTCATAAGCAGGGTGGCCTCTTGGATGACAGGTGCTATTGTCAGCGAAATGCATAAAGCACATGATGACCTCAAAACGTGCCCTGGACATTGCAGCAGAGAATATGGGCATGTAATGTATTGGGTCTTTAGACCAATATGACAGTTAGACCCAGGATAAGGCCCAAAAAACTCGTAAACTGTGACTGGTTTCCACCGGTAAGGTTGTGCATAAACTGTGTGGCATAGTGGTTGGTTTCTGCCACAACTAGGTCATAGAGATCCGCGGTGAAGAACAGCTAAAAAAACTGAACGGCCGATACTAAGTGAGCCGTCTCCAAGCAAACTCCAGACTGGGCGGTGACTAAGGGAGACTAAGGGTTCTATGAGCCTGTGAACGCGGTGGCTGCGACAGGGGAGTTATTGCACGTGCCACCGTACCAGCTTGAACTGCCCTTCTGGTGCTCGCCGCTTCACCAGGGAATACGGCAGTGCTGGTAGAAGGTCCAGGATGTGCTGCGCTGCTGGTGTATGCCGCACCATAAACAAGATCAGCGCTAGCACCACTCTGCTGCAAATGAGGATCATCATGCGGGGTATGCAGAACTCTGACATAGGATCGGGTACGCCTGACCGTAGCAGGGCCCTCAACCTCGCCATCTTCGCTAGCGGTTAGAGTGCCACTGCTGTCTACAGGTTCATATTCTGAACCACTGGATTCAGCGGGTGAGGCGTCCCCATCACTTTCATCTATCACGGCCAGAATCCTGTAGGCCTCTTCAGCGGAATACCCCTTGTTTGACATTTTGGGCTCACTAAATTTAGGTAGTATTCCTCTGAGACTACCCAGGAAAAAGAGCAAACCTACCTAGTAAAAAGGAGTGCTTGCGAAGTAAAGCTGCGATCGCTAATAAAGATCCAAAAAGCTCAAAAGTGATTTTTATAGCGGCGCAGCGATTTTACTGTGTTTTTGCAGTGATCAGAAAAAAAAAATTCTGCCACTGCGGTGGGGAGGACAGAACGCAAGTGTGCACGCAAGATCAGGCTGATCGGGCGAACACTTCGTTTTTTGCAGAGCCTGATGTACTGATATAGATCTGATTGCGATCAGTCTTGATCACTTACAGATACTATATAGTACTAGTGCTGATTAGTGACAACAATGACGCTAATCAGCGACTAATCAGTGACTGCAGTGCGGTGGGCTGGGTGCTAACTACCTAGCAAGTAGCTAGCTACCTGGCGGTGATGAGGGACCCTTACAGGGGGGTGATCAATGACAGGGGGGTGATCAGGGAGTCTAATATGGGTGATCAGGTGCTAAATATGGGGTTATTAAGTGACAGGGTAATGTGTAATATGTATGTGTGGTGATTGGTGCTACTTACAGAGTTGCCTGTGTCCTCTGGTGGTCGATCCAAGCAAAAGGGACCACCAGAGGAGCAGGTATATCAGACGCTATTTTTCAAAATAGCGTCTGACATACCTCTTTGATTGGTCATTTCAAAAATCCACAGCCTGCCAGCCAATGATCGTGGCCGGCAGGATGCAGATGAACTTGTGAACTGCGCGATCCTGTGAACGTGCGCTCCTGTGAGCGCGCGTTCACAGGAAATCTCGGCTCACACGAGATGACGCCGATCGGCGTTAGTGTGACCTTGGAGAGCCGCCGCAATCATGCCTTTCGGCGTTAGCGAGACGGGAGGTGGTTAAAGGTCGTGGGCCTAAGAAGAAATCTAGAAAGGAAGCAAACCAGAAAGCTAAGTTCTCCAGTGAAGAGGAGATGGAGGAGGCCCTTAAACACTGTAGTCTAGGTAGAAAGGCAGTGTTTATGACAAACCGAGCTCTGATGGCCTGGCAAAATAAAGGGAAGCCTGCAACGCTGGCCATCTTATTCAGGGGGAACATTGAGCCGGAAGATGGCAGTATAATGGGGATGCCCACGAGCATCCGGTTGGTACATGTGTTCACCCCAACAGGTTTGAACAGAGGGGGGGGGGATATGTGGCAATGTGAACATTGAGGTGTTGTTTGCACCAGGAGCTTGTCACCAAGGGGCCTGGCCTTGGTGGAGTAAAAGCCCTAGTCCAAGTGTCCACTAAAGTAGTTGGGGGACACCATATAGACACTGTAGCTGGTTCAGCTATTTCAGGGCGTGCTTTTACTGGGAACAGGCAATGTGTTGGGTGGGTGCCTGTTCCCCATGCTCCAGTCTGGAACTTAGGGCATGCTCACGCATCCAGGGATTCAATTTAATTTGGCTTCTGCAATTGGGTGTGCCTCACTCTGGAGAGTGTGCAGACAGAGGCCTGGGGAGGTTCTGCCAGCGTGGTCTCAGCTAGGTAAGGCTGAGGGGCCACAAGGCCATGTAATAGCCTGAAGTTTGGGGGACCTAGCGACGCCTAAAGAACGAGGGTTGCACAGGCCAGCGTTTTGAGGACTGCTAGGCAACACTCCCCCAAAAGGTACTGGAGTTGCCATAGCCTGGAGGCTGCTGTATTGATGTTGGCTGAGGAAAGCCACATATAATGTCCATGTGTCAAGTGTGCTCTACGAGTGAGGTAGGGATGTATTTTGTTTAGGTAGCATCTAGACGGGCAGGAGTTTATTTGTGTTTTAAGTGTTGGCGGTGCGGGAACCTCACCCCACCAAGTGATGTATTACTGGACTATCCTTTATAAGAAGACTGTCAAAATAAATGCACAGTTTGGACATGAAAATCCATTGTCTGGTGAGATATCTGTGAGTGTGAGAGAGTTTTTTCTACTTGTACAGAACACAAAAGGCTTTTAAACAGATAAGTGCAACTCTGAACAACGAATATTTTTTTTATTTTGCCACTAATACATGGCAAACAGTACTTTAGAATATATCACTGCACCACTGAACGGCAATTACACCCTCATTTTTTTGGGCTTTTACACAACACAAAATGCTTTTAAACAGATAAGTGCAACTCTGAACAACAAATGTTTTTTTTTATTTCGCCACTAATACACGGCAAACAGTACTTTAGCCTATATTACTGCACCTTTGAATGGCAATTAGGCCATAATGTTTTTCTACTTTTACACAACACAAAAGGCTTTTAATCAGATAAGTGCAACGCTGAACGGCGAATATACGGCAAATGCACGCCAAACAGGGCTTTAGAATATATCACTGCACCACTGATCAGCAATTAATAAATGCACAGTTTGGACATGAAAATCCGTTGTCTGGTGAGATATCTGTGAGTGTGAGAGAGTTTTTTCTACTTGTACAGAACACAAAAGGCTTTTAAACAGATAAGTGCAACTCTGAACAACGAATATTTTTTTTATTTTGCCACTAATACATGGCAAACAGTACTTTAGAATATATCACTGCACCACTGAACGGCAATTACACCCTCATTTTTTTGGGCTTTTACACAACACAAAAAGGCTTTTCAACAGATAAGTGCAACGCTGAATGGCAAATGTATTTTATTTCACCACTTATACACTGCAAACACAGCTTTAGAGTATATCACTGCACCACTGAACGGCAATTAGACCCTAATTCTTTTCTACTTTTACACAACACAAAAGGCTTTTAATCAGATAAGTGCAACGCTGAACGGCGAATATACGGCAAATGCACGCCAAACAGGGCTTTAGAATATATCACTGCACCACTGATCAGCAATTACGCCATCATTTTTTTTCTACTGTTACACAACACAAAACGCTTTTCAACAGATAAGTCCAACGCTGAACGGCGAATATTTTTTTTATTTCGCCACTTATGCACGGCAAACAGGGCTGTACAGTATATCACTGCACCGCTAAACAGGAATTAGGCCCTATTTTTTTTCCACATTTCCACAACGAAAAAGGCTTTTTAACAGATAAATCCAACATTGAATGGTGAATGTATTTTTATTTTGCCACTTATACATGGCAAGCACAGCTTTAGAGTATATCACTGCACCACTGAACGGCAATTAGACCCAAACATTTTTCTACTTTTACAGAACACAAAAGGCTTTTTTAACAGATATGTACAATGCTGAACGGCAAATATATTTTAATTTCGCCACTAATACATGGCAAACAGGGCTTTAGAGTATATCATTGCACCGCTGAATAGAAATTATGCCCTAATATTTTTCTACTTTTACACAACACAAAAGGCTTTCAAACATATAAGTGCAATGCTGAACTGCAAATATATATATATATATATATATATATATATATTTCTTTGCCACTAATACACGGCAAACAGAGCTTTAGAATATATCACTGCACCGCTGAATGCCAATTAGGCCCTAATGCTTTCTACTTTTACACAACACAAAAGGCTTTTCAACAGATAAGTGATACGCTGAACAGCAAATATATTTTTATTTCACCACTAATACACGGCAAAGAGAACTTTAGAATATATCACTGCACTGCTCATTGGCAATTAAGCCCTAATGTTTTTTTTACTTTTACACAACATCAAAAGCTTTTAATCAGATAAGTGCAATGCTGAACGGCAAATATACGGCGCATGCGCGGCAAACAGGGCTTTAGAGTATGTTACATGCAACGCTGATCGGCAATTAGGCCCTATTTTTTTCTACTTTTACACAACACAAAAGGATTTTTCAACAGATGTGCAATGCTGAATGGCGAACATATTTGTATTTCTCCACTAATACACGGCAAACAGGGCTTTAGAGTATATCACTGCACCGCTGATTGGCAATTAGGCCCTATTTTTTTCTATTTTTACACAACACAAAAGGCTTTTCAACAAATATGTGCAATGCCGAGCGGCGAATAAATATATATATATATATATATATATATATATACTGTATATATATATATATATATATTTCGCCACTAATGCACTGCAAACATTGCTTTAGAGTATATCACTGCACCGCTGAAAGGCAATTAGGCCCTAATTTTTATTACATTCACACAACACAAAAAACCTTTTCAATAGATATGTGCAATGCCGATCGGCGAATAGATAAATATATATGTTTTTTTGCCACTAATACACTGCAAACAGGGCTTTAGTTTATATAATTTTTCTGAAATACAGGGTAAATTAGATTTAAATACCCTGGGCTGTCCCTGAGCACTGACTCCATATATGGACATAGCTACAGTATATATGGAGTTATAGCAGGGACTCCTAAGCCGTGGACTCACACTGAGGGATTCCCTCACTGTGCAGCAATCTTGTGCATAGAAATAGAGGCTAAATTAGATTTAAATACACTGACTAAAGCATCGCGCTCGGCACAGGCGTTGTTTAGCCCAGCATAGCGATGCTCGAGCCGAATTGGTGTTCGGCCAAGCATTCTCACTCAACACTAGCGAACATCTTCAAATTTATAATTTTTACCATTTACAGTATACAATTGAAGAATATTTTAGGATTAGTTTTGCTCTATTTGGCAATTAATCTCTCGGTCTCTTGTTTAGCTGCTTTTTTTTTGTTTTTTACATATTCTATTTTTTTCCTTATAGTTTTTCAGTGCTTCCTCGCCTCCCTCCTGTTTTAGTGATTTAAATGTGTTTTCTTTACAGTTCTATTTATCCACATTGGTTTCTTTATGTTCCTTAAACTTTTATTCCCATAAGGTATGTATCTCTCACAATTAGATTTTAGGATTCCTTTAAAAATATCCCATTTTGTGGCTGTATTTTAATTTTTGAGGACTTTGTCCCAGTTAGTTAGGTCTATGGCCTATCTAAGTTGGCTAAATTTAGCTTTTTGAAGTTTGGTATTTTTGTTCCTCCCTGAAGAAACACTCTTTTGAATGATAATTGGAAGGTTATTACTTTATGGTCACTATTTTCCAGGTGTCCCCCAACTTGCACATCTGTTGTTCTGTCATATCTATTGGTTAATACTAAGTCCAGTATGGCCTCATCTATCTCGTTTAGTATTAGATTTTCTGTGGACTCTGGTATATTATGTGGTTTATAATAAACTCCTATTAGTAATTTATTATTGTTTTTGCCTCCACGTATTTCTACCCACAGTGATGCCATATGTTCATGTCCCTCATTTAGACAGGACTTTACATAAAGACAGACCCCTCCCCCTCTCTAGTTTTGGCGATCTTTTTCAAACAGACTGTAACCCTGTACATTAACTGCCCAGTCATAGCTATCGTCCAGCCATGTCTCAGTTATTCCCACTATGTCATAGTCCTCCTCACACATCACTAATTCCATTTCCCTAGTTTTATTAGTCAGGCTTCTGGCATTAGTATACATACATTTAAGAGGTTTATGTATATTTTTTACCTTTCCTTCTGAACTAATCTAGTCCCTCCATCCATTCCTCCCCCAGTCCCAACTTGCCCCCCGGTCTCTATCTGGACTATCTTCCCATCATATAAGTAATTACCCTCCTCCTAGTCCCTAGTTTAAACACTCCTTCAACCTTCTAGCCATCTTCTCCCCCACACATCTGGCCCTTCCCCATTGAGGTACAGCCAATCCCTACAATAAAGCCTGCAGCCAAGAGAGAAGTCAGCCCAGTTCTCCAGAAACCCTAACCCCTCTTTCCTATACCAGTTCTTAAGCCACTTCTTAACCTTAAATCTACTGTTGCTTTTCTTGTGTGGCTCGTGGTACCAGTAGTATTTTGGAAAATACTTCCTTTGAGGTCCTTGTCCTAAGCTTTTGCCCTAAATCCCTAAAATAATTTTTAAGGACACTCCACCTGCCTCTAACTTTGTCATTGGTTCCGATATGGACCATGACTGCTGGATATTCCTCAGCCCCTCCCAGTAATCAGTCAACCTGATCCGCGATGTGTCGAACTCGAGTGCCAGGAAGACAACACACCGTTCGACAATCCCGGTCCTTGTGACAGATTGTACTATCTGTACCTCTAATAATTGAGTCTCCCACTACCAGCACCAGTCTGGCCTGCTCTGATCTCCTGGTCACCTGCTTACTGGAGCTGACATTCTCCTGACTGGCAGAGGAAGTGTATGGCTGAAGTAGTGCGCTCCCTGAACCAACATCCCCCTCATATGCCAACTGTGCAATCTGTTGGGGTGTGCCAGATCAGGGCTATCCTCCCTGGCACTCTTCCCTCTGCCTCGCTTTCTAACTGCTACTCAGCTAGATACCTCACTTTCCTGAGCCTCCTCACTACCACCTTCCCACATATCTACCCCATAGCTTGCTTGCTCAGTGAGCAGCAAATTATTTTCCAAATTGTCAACACTTCTCAATGTTGAAACTCGCCCGGTTAGATACTCGATGTGCGATTCCAAATGGGCAATTGGCTCACATTTTGAACAAAGATATGCACCCTCAAATGGCTATTTCAGGACTGCATACATTAGACAAGATGTGTATTGGACTGCACTGTCAATAATAGAACACATGCTAAATGGGAATTACGCAAGAAAAGAGAAAAATACAACATAGTGCAGTGATAAGAATCTAACTTATTGTAGTCCCATCCTAAAGTCCCTGAATATCAAGTCATGTAATCTAAAGTCACACACTTAATACAAACACACACTTGAACTCAAACACGTGAACGCTCACAAACTTGCGTTAATTGCCTACTTGTATGAATGCAGATCTCAAACCAGCCTCCTTTTTTTTTCTCTCTGGATTCTAAGGACTGAGATGCCTTCAAGACTAGCTTTTTTTCTGCATGCATGCTGGGCCCCCTATGGTTTTTATAATTTTTGGTGCCAAAATGGCCTCCATTGAATCCAGCATGAGTATAAAGCTTTGTTTGCTCTGCATGCATGTTGGTACTTGTAGTTCCTGGATTCAATGGAGGCCATTTTGGCACCGAAAATTATAAAAACCATAGAGGGCCCAGCATGCATGCAGAACCTACACCCCCTGAACTTCATGGTCGCTGTTATGGCACTTAACAGGTTGAACTTGGTGTTAGGTTTCCGTCTTACAGAAATCACCTTGACATGTGGCAGACGGCACGGGCTCAAATAATTTTGTACAAAATCATTGGCCAAGCATCTCTAATTTATAAGCATAGCATTAGAAATATAATAAATGTTTGTACTTTATTTGGTTTGCAGAGTAATGTTGCATTGTATGTTTTATTATAACCAAATTCAGCCCTGCATCGTCAATATAAATAAGTCTCAAAAGCTCAATATGTGGTTATCTGCTCCCGTACAAAAAAAAAAAAATCTCCAACACCTATGGCTTCTGATGGGTGGATAATGCCCTTACTTTCTTAGGAATTCAATTAGCCTTTCCCTCTAACCAACTATTTGATGTCAACTATACTCCTCTCCTAGAAGATATTAAGTCTTGTTTAACTAGACTTAATATCTTAACCTCCACTCTCTATCATGGTTAGGAAAAATGGCAGCAATAAAAATTATTATTCTATCTAAGATACTCTACATGATACACAATGTACCTATACCTCTTCCTAACACATACAGTTGAAAAAGTATGTGAACCCTTTTGAATGATATAGATTTCTGCACAAATTGGTCATAAAATGTGATCTGATCATCATCTAAGTCACAACAATAGACAATCACAGTCTGCTTAAACTAATAACACAAATAATTAAATGTTACCATGTTTTTATTGAATACATCATGTAAACATTCACAGTGCAGGTGGAAAAAGTATGTGAACCCTTAGATTTAATAACTGTTTGAACCTCCTTTGGCAGCAATAACTTTAACCAATTGTTTCCTGTAGTTGCAGATCAGACGTGCACAACGGTCAGGAGTAATTCTTGACCATTCCTCTTTACAGAACTGTTTCATTTCAGCAATATTCTTGGGATGTCTGGTGTGAATCGCTTTCTTGAGGTCATGCCACAGCATCTCAATCGGGTTGAGGTCAGGACTCTGACTGGGCCACTCCAGAAGGTGTATTTTCTTCTGTTTAAGCCATTCTGTTGTTGATTTACTTCTATGCTGTGGGTCGTTGTCCTGTTGGAACACCCATCTTCTGTTGAGCTTCAGCTGGTGGACAGATGGCTTTAAGTTCTCCTGCAAATTGTCTTGATAAACTTGGGAATTCATTTTTCATTCGATAATGGAAATCCGTCCAGGCCCTGATGCAGCAGAGCAGCCCCAAACCATGATGCCCCCACCACCATACTTCCCAGTTGGGATGAGGTTTTGATGTTGGTGTGCTGTGCCTCTTTTTCTTTACACGTACTATTGTGTGTTTTTTCCAAACAACTCAACTTTGCTTTCATCTGTCCACAGAATATTTTGCCAGTACTGGTGTGGAACATCCAGGTGCTATTGTGCAAACTAAACGAGCAGCAATGTTTTTTTTGGACAGCAGTGGCTTCCTCTGTGGTATCCTCTCATGAAATCCATTCTTGTTTAGTGTTTTGCGTATCGTAGATTCGCTAACAGGGATGTTAGCATATGCCAGAGACTTTTGTAAGTCTTTATCTGACACTCTAGGATTCTTCTTCACCTCAGTGAGCAGTCTGCACTGTGCTCTTGCAGTCATCTTTACAGGACGTCCACTCCTAGGGAGAGTAGCAGCAGTGCTGAACTTTCTCCATTTCATAGACAATTTGTCTTACCGTGGACTGATGAACAGCAAGGTTTTTGGAGATACTTTTATAACCCTTTCCAGCTTTATGCAAGTCAACAATTCTTAATCGTAGGTCTTCTGAGAGCTCTTTTGTGTGAGGCATCATTCACATCAGGCAATGCTTCTTGTGATAGGCAAACCCAGAACTGGTGTGTGTTTTTTATAGGGCATGGCAGCTGTAACCAATTCCTCCAATCTCATCTCATTGATTGGACTCCAGATGGCTGACACCTCACTCCAATTCGCTATTAGAGATGTCATTAGTCTAGGGGTTCACATACTTTTTCCATCTGCACCATGTTTACATGGTGTGTTCAATAAAAATATGGTAACATTTAATTCTTTGTGTGTTATTAGTTTAAGTTTGATTGTCTATTGTGACTTAGATGAAGATCAGATCACATTTTATTACCAATTTATGCAGAAATCCATATAATTCCAAAGAATTCACATACTTTTTTTTGCAACTGTATATTCAGAAACAACAATCCATTTTAAATCGCCATCTATGGGGTAGGACTAGTCCGACAGTTAAGACTTCAATATTATATAAACCCCTAGCACATGGAGGCCTTAACTCTCTGTCTCTTATACACTATTATAAAGCTATTATTCTGGATAAACTTAGAGTCTTACGAATTAGGTATCTGCAGAAAACACATCCTTGGGAAACCATTCTATAATCCTTCATCTCAAAGATCAATGTATTTTTAACTCTAAACTTGTGAGTCCTCTAATCTGTATTCAAGCTATTTCCAGTATTTGAAATCCCCTTACTAGAGTAGAAAAACTACTTTCAGTGCCCTTTTACACTTTCCCTCTAAAACTGTGTGAATTGGCTACTCCAAATTTGTCTATTAGCAATTGGGGAACCCTGGGTGTCTCAACCATTTCCAAACTCTAGCAAAGCAATCATTTTGTAGATTTCGCCTAGGAGATTTGACATACCCAACAAGGATTTCTATAAATATCTACAATTAGGACATCTACTTCAATCCCCAGGTGTGTTCATTTTAGATGTCACCTCTGACTTATAGGAATGGGTTATGTCTACTAGAATAACTGATAAAGGTATCTTCAAAGGAAACCAGATATTGAAAATATTCTCTTATTCGCCTTATTTACCTATGGCACTCTGATCTGAATAAGGAATTTTCTGAAATCCAATGGCATGAAGCTTTCACTGCTATTTCTAAATTGTCGAGATGTGCCGGACACCTTGAGGGAGCGAGAAAGATCTTATACAGATGGTACAAAACACCACAGCATTTGAATAAGATCTTCCCGGAACTTTCTCCATTGTGTTGGCTCTGCCAGGCTTCCTTAAGGTCTTGCCTCCATATGTGGTGGGATTCCCCCCTTATAAATCAACTATAGAAGCAGATTTTTTAATTAATTTCAATGATCTGTAATTACACAATTGTGCCTATCCCAGAATTGGCCCTACTAGCTACAGGAATAAATACATTCCCTGACCATCACAGGTTAATTATTATCCACTGCATTGTGGCAACCTGGAATAAAATAGTCCTTTAATGGAAAGAATACAATCTTAATTCTATGAATAGAGGGATCAGAGAAGTAGACAATAATTGCTGGTTTGAAGACGCCTGGGCATCGTCTAAAAACAAAAAAATAGTTTTCCTCTACAGATGGAAGGCCAGACTTGACAACAGAATGTGTAATATTCCTGCTAATTTCTTCATTAGAAAGTAGACTTATCTGGGTTACTAGTTTCCCTTCTTTGCTAGCATTAATGCATATTATGTATCTATGTGATGTCCAATTATCCACCCCTCTACCAAATTTCTTCCTCTTTTCTCTTTCTCCTCCTTCCCTCCTCCCTATATCATCATTTACAGATTTCATACATAATTGCATTCTTGCCTGGTCCATATATTTATATTAGGTGACATCTTTACTGGAATATACATACTGTTTATGATGTGTAATGTGAGTGTCCAGGAATAATTCAAGTTACACTTCTTTTTGTAATTGCACTTACTTTATTACTTAATAAAAAAAAACTATTGTTCTAAAAAAAAAAACTTTTTCCAGAAAGTTCTGTGTGTGAAACCACCCTAAGGGTACATTCACAGAGCACATTTTGGCATTGTCAAAAAATGGCTGCATATTAAGCAGCAGAAACTTCAGTGGTTTTTGCTGTAGTTATTCAATTTGTCACAGACCTGCTTGTGGCTTAGCTCCAAGTGGCTTCTATCCAGACACCGTGCCAAAATGGCACTTGTCTCTTCCTGGCGCAGTCATGGCTTTAAACTGCCAGCTATGTGAATTGCAGCACTGGATCTCTTTGAAAATAATGGAAGATAGACACCACATGGCTCCATGAGAATTTTGGTCCGGTGTCCGCACCACAAATTATAGCATGTGAACAGGCCCTTAGGGTGTTTCAGTACTAAAATATTACAATTTATTTTCTTAAAACATCAGAAAAACTCAGCGGGACTTCCTAGAATAATTGATTATGTAAAGAAAGAACTTTTTTTTTTGACTCTTCAATAAAAACTAATTTGAAAAACACTTTAACTTTACATTATTTTCAATGATTGCTTTCTTTCTTATTTTTCCTTCTACTTTCATATGGATATCTACAATTTTATTTCATTCACTTGTCACAAAGTACATGTAGTGCTTCAGTCAAGGCCTAATTAAAATCCCTTAACACTGTAAAGAATGGTATCCATTGAAGAACTCCTGTTCCAAGATAAAAAAAAAAAGGATATAAAGAAAGAACGGAATGAAGAAAAGGCATTTCCTCTAGCTAGCAAACCAGAAGGTTGCAGAGTGAGCTTTTGCTGCCCTCAACAGCCTCTCAGCGTAAACACGCCATCTGACTTTTTTTTATTATTTTTCATAGTTAATTGATGCTTTGATTTATCAAAGGGAAAGGTGTTGGCATGAAAGATGAACAGGTCTCGATTATTTGGCCAAGGGAAATATATTATAACATAAAAAACATGCTCAAATTGATATTGATTCCTAAATTTCCTCATCACCCTTTTCACTCTTGATGACACAGGCTTTTATTAGTATTTCGCTGTTGATATTTTATGGTTCATAAAAATAAATTTCATATACATAAATTTTTTACCTAATTTTCACTTGCTAATTTCTCAGCAGAAAAAGTGAGACTATAGCAGCTCCCTGCTGCCACAGCTGATCAAATGGAACAACAAGGGCAATGCCTGCTAATATGGGAAGCTATTTAGTGGCTCGCTACCTTTTGAAATGATGATGATAATGGATTCAGTCTGCTCATTAATGGAGCCAGAGTGCTCATTAGAGTGAACAAACAAGCCAGGTTGTCAGCACTGAAAATGCCAAGTGCTTGTTTCTATTTTATCTGAGGAGTCTGGAGACAGTGATTTTACCACTTATTTCCCTTTTCTGCGCTTGACCCCCTAGCTACCCAGCATCAAAGTCCCTTGTCTGGTGGAGCTGTGTTTGTACTGTTTCTTTGGCTCGTGCACTGGTTCAAGGTCACATATGTTATGTGAAAACAGTTTTTTCTTGTCCTAGTCACTTGTCACATTATCAGTCGGTAACAAATGTAGGATAATGCAATATGATCCATTTTCATATCATTGAAAATGTATTGTAAGGTTTCATAGAGCTTTGCATGGTGCTAACCTTGCACCCACTCTAGGTGTGTTTATAAACTATAATGTTCAGGGTGCTTCCTTGAAATATAATTAGCATTTTGGAAAAAAAAGTAGTTCATCTTTATATTGAAAATCTTTCTGTTTGCAATGTATATCTTTTAAGATGTTTAAGATGTGATAAATCTTTGACCCTTTGAGAACCTTGTGATTTAGTTTTTTTGTTTTTTACTCCCTTCCTGAAGCAATAACTTTTTTATATTTCTTTTCACAAAGCCATATGAGGCATTTTTGTACTTTCTAATGGCACAATTTTATACTGCATACAATGTAGTGGGAACCTGGAAGAAAATTCCAAATTGGATGAAATTGGAAAAAAAAATGCAATCCCGTCAGTTTTATTGGTTTCGTTTTTGTGGCATTCGCTATGTTGTAAAACTGACCTGCTACTATATTTCAAGACAGCACCACTCGTTAGTCAATTTCTGTGCAAAATGGCGGTGGTGCTTGCAGTGCCAGGCCCCGACCTGAGGGCCCCCTTGGTAGCCAAAAAAAAGATGAAAAACTGCAGCACTCCCAGTCTTGAATCCAATTCTGTGCTTATTAACACCGAAAAAAATAGCAACGTTTCGACAACAAAGTCTGTTTCAAGCTATAAAAATTGGATTCAAGACTGGGAGTGCATACTATAATTCAGTATGATCACAGCGATACCACACTTATCTAGTTTTTCATGTGTTTTAATACTAAAATAACTTTGCAGATTAACTAAATAAATACATTTTCTTTGCATTGCCATATTTTGACCATTATAACTTTTTTATGGTTATCTCTACAGTATTGTGTGAGAGCTCATTTTTGTTGCGTGAGCTGTAGTTTTTAATTATACTATTTCGGAGTTTGCAAGACTTTATGATGAATTCTTATTACATTTTTGAGGGAGGTGAAGCAAAAAAAAAAAGGGTGAATCGAATATTATATATATTTTTTCTGTTATGGCATTCACTGTACGGGATAACTATTTTAATAGTATAGGAACATAGTAACATTCAGTTCGGCCTGTCATCCTGCAAGTTGATCCAGAGGAAGGCAAAAAAAAACTGTGAGGTGGAAGACAATTTTCACCACTTTAGAGGAATAAAAAATTCCTTCCCGACTCCAATCAGGCAATCAGAATAACTCCCTGGATCAACGACCCCTCTCTAGTAGCTATAGCCAGTAATATTATTACATTCCAGGAATTCATCCAGGCACCTCTTGAATTCCTTTATTGTACTCACCATCACCACTCCTCAGGCAAAGAGTTCCATAGTCTCACTGGTCTTACCGTATAGTGTTTAACGCGTATATTCGAAAAGTGAATTTTTATTTTGAATATCGGCACTTCGAGATTTCGTGAATATTTCGAATATAGTGATATATATTCGTAAAAACGAATATTCCGTTTTTTTTGTTTTTTTTATACACAAATTCACAGTACACATTTATTACATATTCTTGATTGTGTCCAAAAAGTACAAAGGCTCCAATCTTACTTACATTGTCAAGTAAGTGATTGAAGCGTGAATCTTCGCAATGCAAATATATTTTCGCTGCGAATATCGAAACCTGTCCCTGAAGAGAAAGGCAAAGAGCTTAGCATTTATATAGCACCATTTTAGCGAATATGTAAAATTTCGAAATATTCATTTTAAGAATATTGCTTTTTTTTTTCACAGTACACATTACAATTATCTGTACTGTGTAAAGTAATGTCATCATCCCCCTCGTCGATGTAAGTAATAGAAGCGCAAATCTTCGTAACGCAAATTTATTTTCGCTGCAAATATCGGCACTTCCAGAGGACACTAATCCCTCCCTTATTTTAGCTTGTAAGCCAATGAGAAGGAGTCAAAGAGGTTAGCAACATCCCTAGCAACCAATAAGAAAGTTGCCCACCCCTTACTATATAAGATTTTTTCACAGCAACCATTTTGTGCAGTTTCATGTGGTGTTGATTGAGAGAGGAGTTGAAAACTGTGCAGTGCTGTGCTTTTTTAAAAGCAAATTCTAAATCGCATTTAACTGAATCTGATAGTGTCAGTTAGGGTAGGTTAGTGTAGCGGATAGGTTAAAGTTTAGGGTATAGTTTTAGCTGAAATATATTTATTTATTTATTGTTAAATAGTATAGGTTAGGAAATAGTGTAGCTGATAGTTTCTAGTGCAGGGTGTAGGTTAGGTATAGTGTAGGCTTTAGTTGTGTTTTAGTTTAGTTTATTAGTTTTTGTTTATTACTATTCAGTTGGTGCCGTGTCTGCGTTTTTGTCTACGTCTTCTTCTGTTATTAAAAAAATAAAATAATAAAATAAATAAAAGTTTATTAGTGTTAGTCTTTTACTGTTTAGTTGTTATAGTATCTGTGTTATTATCTGAGTCTTTTGTTACTTAAATAAAAAAAGGAAAAAAGGGAAAAAAAAAGTTTATTAGTTTTAGTGTTAGTTTTTTACTGGTTATTTGGTTTATTGCCTGCCTCAGTGTCTGCGTCTTTTGTTAGTTAACCAAGAAAAAAAAAAATGAAAAATTGGGTGTTTGTTTTTTACAGTTTAGTTGGTGTATTGTCCTCGTCTTTTATTAGTTAAAAAAAAATAAAACATAAAGTTTCTTTTAGTGTTAGGTTTTTACTGTTCAGTTGGTGTAGTGTCTGCGTCTTTTGTTAGTTAAATAAAAAAAACAAAAAAAGGTTTAGTGTTAGTTTTTTACAGTTTAGTTTGTGTATTGTCTGCGTCATTGTCTACGTCTTTTGTTAGTTAAATAAAAAATAAAAAAAGTTTATTTTAGTGTTATTTTTTTACTGTCTAGTTGGTGTAGTGTCTGCGTCATTGTCTGCGTCTTTTGTTAGTTAAGAAAAAAAAAAAGGTTTAGTGTTCGTTTTTTACAGTTTAGTCGGTGTATTGTCCTCGTCTTTTGTTAGTTAAATAAAAAACAAAAAAATGTTTCTTTTACTGTTCAGTTGGTGAAGTTTTTTGTTAAATAAATAAAAAAAGTTTATTTTAGTGTTATTTGTTACTGTCTAGTTAGTGTAGTGTCTGCGTCTTTTGTTAGTTAACTAAAAAAAAGGTTTCAGTGTTCGTTTTTTTTCAGTTTAGTCGGTGTATTGTCTTTGTCTTTTGTTAGTTAAATAAAAAAAGTTTCTTTTAGTGTTAGTTTTTTACTATTCAGTTGGTGTAGTGTCTGCGTCTTTTGTTAGTTATAACAATAAAAACAAAAAAGGGTTTAGTGTTAGTTTTTTACAAGTTTAGTTTGTGTATTGTCTATGTCATTGTCTACGTCTTTTGTTAGTTAAATAAAAAAAAGTTTATTTTAGTGTTATTTTTTTACTGTCTAGTTGGTGTAGTGTCCGCATCAGTGTCTGCGTCTTTTGTTAGTTAAATAAAAAAACAAAAAGAAAGGTTTTACTGTTATTGATTCTATATAATTTTTGTTTAAATTATTGTACCACAGTCCCCATCCCAATAAAGTGTTTCCCTAATTCCCGTATTTTATATATACATATATATATATATATATATATATATAAATGAAAAAATTTGTTTTTCTTTTACTATATATATATATATATATATATATATTTATATATAACAATATGAGGTCTTCACGTTCAAGCAGCAGGGGTAGGAAAGTAGTTGGTTCTAGTGCTGGACCACTGCCAGCACGGGGCAGCTCTTCTACCCATCAAGGTGCAGACACAGGTGTCAGGGGCGTCCGCCCTTTTCACGATTTTTTGGGCCATGGAAGCAGGCCCATTTCCTCTCAGGATGCAGAGGAAGTAGTGTCTCTCGTGGAACAAGCCAGTGCCACGGAGTCCTCTGCCCCGGCTCCGAGCAGCAGCAACAGTTCGTCTCCTGTAGGACCAACCCCTAGCCCCCAAGAAACGTCACTGCTCCTGTTTGACAGCAACAGTGAGAGGGACATCTTGGGGGAGGTAATGCAGGAGGCTGACTTGCAGTTCAGTCCTCAGGGTCAGGACCTTTTGGAAGGGATGGAGGAGGAGATGGAGGGTACCGCCTGTATGTACCCCAGTGACATCCCTTCCAACAGGTGCAAACAATGGTTGGCCCTGGGTCTGACATATTGGCGGGACGAAGAGGAGGGTGACAGAGAATGGGTGCCATCTCCTTTGTCAGGCATCAGCAGCACTGATGAGAAGGAAGGTAGGCACCAGAGGCAAATGGTGCAACAGGTTGCCAGGGAGACCAGCGTTAGGGGCTACACTGGTAATGGCAGTAGGAAGAGGCAGAAGCAGCCAGCTCCACCTTGGCGCACCGAGCCCAAACAGGCGCAAGTCAGCAACACCCCATCTGACAGGAGGTTGGTGCATAAGTCGCCTGTTTGGGCTTACTTCACTCTGGCAGCAGATGATGCCACAATTGGCATTTGTAAGCTGTGCCATGCCATGCGAGTCAACCACTGGTGGGAGTGGGAACAGATGCAGGATGGTCTTAGCTGCAGTGCCACCAGCAGTGTGCAGGGGACAGCAGCTCCTGCCACTGTCCTGCAGCCACCCCAACCACTTCCAACAAGGCATTCCCACTCCCCCTCTCCTAGAGGTACTGGTACTGGCAGCCAGACCTCTGCCTCCACTGCACCTCCTCTTTGTCCTCCAGTGCCGTCTGGCACCAGCCCTCGGTTGCAGATATTTTTGAATGTACCGTGCCCTATGCCCCCAGGGACCGACATGTGCATTCACTCAATGGGCTCCTGGCAAGGGTTATCGCCCAACATCTGCTGCCCTTAAATCTTGTGGACAGCAATCCATTCCAGCAGCCAACATTTCTTTGCCAGGACCGGCGTGCCTGCCCTACACCAGCACATCGTGCAGAATGTATTCCTGTCGCTGGATCACGCTGTCAGCGACAGGGTGCATCTGACAATGGATGCTTGGACCAGCAGACATGGGCAGGGATGATACATCAGCTTTACTGCCCATTGAGTGTCTCTCCGAGGCGCCGGGGAGGGATCAGCGGTATCTGACTTTGTGGTGACGCCCCGTGATGCCAGGGGAGAACTGCTTCTCTCCCCACAAGCCACTGTCTCCATGGCAGCTAAGCCCCCCAGCAAGCATCTCCGTAGCTACGCAAGTGTGGGGCATGTCCGCTGTCAGGCCGTGCTCCAGCTTGTGAGCTTAGGGGAACGGAGACACACTGGACCTGATGTTCTGGCCGCACTACATGGTCCAGAAGTGGCTGACACCCCGCAGGCTAGAGGCAGGTATGGTTGTCTGTGACAATGGCAGCAACCTACTCGCAGCCCTCCATGCTGGCAGTCTAAAACACGTGCCCTGCATGGCACATGTCCTCAACCTTGTTGTACAGAAATTCCTCTGAACATACCAAGGGTTGAGTGACATTGTGCCAAGGGTACGGAGGATTGCTTGCCACTTCCGATGCTCCCGAACTGCTGCCGCGTCCCTGTCCAAACTGCAGCAGGACAACAGCCTGCCCCCTCACAGGCTGATTGTGGACAGTGTGACGCGGTGGAACTCCACCCTCCGCATGCTGGAGAGGTTGTGAGGAGCAGGAACGGGGTGTGAGGGAATACTTGCTTGACCAAGGCACTCCAGGGCAATCACACCCACTCACCTACATCAATATTGTGGAGTGGGGGCAGATACAGCAGGTCTGCCATGTGTTGGCCCAATTTGAGCAGATGGTCAGCAGGGAGCATGTCGGTCTCAATGACCTGCTCCCTAGAGTGTTTTTGCTGGACAGGACACTAGATCGCCTGCTCAAGGAGGGGGAGTGTGCCTTGTTGGAGAAGAGGAAGCAATGCTCCAACAGGACCAGGCCCAGGATGAGGAGGAGGCAAAATTTGTAGACATCCTGGAGTGTGGGCCTGGTCAGGAGGGAGAGCCGGTGCTGGGGGCCCCGTTAGTCCGGGGGGTGGGGCAGCTCCCACCGGGAGCAGCAGCAACAGCAGGAAGACTAAGACATGGTCCCGGGCAGCCATGAACTGTCACAGCTGGCTGTCCTCTTCCCTATGGCTGTCCACATGCTGCGATGCCTCAGGAGGGGAGAGGGAAGATTATTGGTTGTCCACCCTTTTAGACCTTTACTGCAAGGGGAAACTGGAGCAGTTCATCCCAGCCAGCCTTAGACAGGCCCGGATGGATCAACTGCGGGCCTGTCTGATCAAGCGGCTGGAGCAGGCAAACCATCAGCCTCATGCTTCAGTTCTCCCCGCCCATCTCACCCAGCAGGTGGCTGGCCCCAGCAGCACCAGCCGAGCAGGTGACCTTATGGGTGAGATGAGGTTGTTCTACCAGTCTGCGCGACCTAGTAGCAGCAGCAGCAGCAGTCATCACCAGCGGCTGGCCGCATGGTGGCAGACTACATGGGGTCCATTGGTGCTTTCAACAATATGATCACCGACGACCCCATGGAGTACTGGGTTGCCAGGCTGGACACCTGTCGTGAGCTTGCTCAGTATGCGCTGGAGTTACTTCTTGGCCCCCGCTGTCAGTTCAGGCCGTTGAAGGGTCCCTAGTCCATCCCTCTCCTTGTCTCTCCCTCCTAAACTCCATTGTCTTTTAATTTTTTAAAATTATTTATTGATCTATTTAATTATGTATATATTTCACATTTTTAACTCAGAAATTTGTTAGTTTTTTATTTATTTTTGTCTAAAAATATTGGAATTATTTGTTTAATTATGAATTCTTAAATGTATTTATTGATGTATATTTTTTTAATTAAAGCTGTTATTTAAAATATATTTGTTTTAATATTTTTATATATTTTTATATTTATTTATTTATTCATGTAATTCAACATTAATTGATTAATACAGGGATCTTGATAGTGATCTTTGGAGACTATAGTTCAGAAATGGAAGTCCCCCCTCAGGTTAGACGGATCTGGATGAGAGGATTGATGGTAGCGAAAGCTATAGTGGTCAGGTACTGGGGCTCTGCCTCCCAGCCTTCGTCAAGGGAGTGGGATTCATACTTTCAACAAATTAAAATATTTGAGGATAGCGAAAGGAATCAGAGAGTTGCACGCAGAGCCACGTAGAAATAACTAATGTATTTGTTGTATGTTGCATTTGATTGAACTGAGGGGAACAGCAGCCAATAGGGGGGGGGGGATGTTTATGAATCTTATATTGTATACATAGATGCAATGGATACGATATATACTGTTATACTTTATACATTAATGTGATTGATATTGGTCTATGTATTAATTCTATGTTTTTATAAAACAAAATAAAGACAATATTAAAATAAAAAAATAAAAAAAATAAAAATATACAGGTTAATTTTTGTATCTATTTAATTATTTCTAAATATTTAATTTAGTCAATTTTTATATTCATAAATTATTTTACTATTAAATAAATATAGTGAAATAAAGTATTTTAAATACAGTCAGGTCCATAAATATTGGGATATTGAAACAATTCTAGAATGTTTGGCTCTATACACCACCACAATGGATTTGAAATGAAACAAACAAGATGTGCTTTAACTGAGACTGTCAGCTTTAATTTGAGGGTATTTACATCCAAATCAGGTGAACGGTGTAGGAAATACAACAGTTTGCATATGTGCCTACCACTTGCTAAAGGACCAAAAGTAATGGGACAGAATAATAATCATAAATCAAACTTTCACTTTTTAATACTTGGTTGTAAATTCTTTGCAGTCAATTACAGCCTGAAGTCTGGAAAGCATAGATATCACCAAACGCTGGGTTGCATCCCTGGTGATGCTCTGCAGACCTCTACTGCAACTGTCTTCAGTTCCTTCTTGTTCTTGGGACATTTTCCCTTCAGTTTTGTCTTCAGCAAGGGAAATGCATGCTCAATCGGATTTGGCCATTGCATAACATTCCACTTCTTTCCCTTAAAAAACTCTTTGGTTGCTTTTGCAGTATACTTTGGGTCATTGTCCATCTGCACTGTGAAGCTCCATCCAAAAAGCTATGAAGCATTTGGCAGAATATGAGCAGATAATATTGCCAAAACACTTCAGAATTAATCCTGCTACTTTTGTCAGCAGTCACATCATCAATAAATACAAGTTAACCAGTTCCATTGGCAGCCATACATGCCCATGCCATGTAACTACCACCACCATGCTTCACTGATGAGGTGGTATGCTTAGGATCATGAGCAGTTCCTTTCCTTCTCCATACTCTTCTCTTCCCATCACTCTGGTACAAGTTGATCTTGTGGATCTGATAAACAACAACACACATATACGTAAATCACAAAATATTTTATTAATTCATCACATAAAGGACAAAAACCGTAGACATGAAATAAATAAATAGATAGCAGCAGTAAAGTGGCGACACTGCAAGTCAGCGCCCCACCAAGGTTACAGTGTGGGTGTATCCCCCAAGCGCACGTCACTTACTAGCCTGTGCCAACCACATGGTTAAAGTGAGAACATTGTTCTCATACACCGGCCAGATAGAAACGTGGGCCTAAAATAACAATACAATTATTGCCATGCTAGCCGTAATAGGAATATGAAATGGATGCAGTGTGTGGAAAATCCACCCCAACAGCAGCACAATAGCGTGCAAAATGCATCCAACATATAACACTGAACAGCCAGCATGGAAAATACATATAATATCAAGTGAAGGGGAATCAACCTTGGGACCTTGGTGAGCGCACCTCTGACGCGCGTTTCGCTCAGCTTCTTCAGAAGGGGCGTGTCTATTCAGTCAAGCTACTCCACTTTTAAGTCCCACCGCAGCAGGGAGATTGCCCTGACCACCTATCACACTATATCTAACTTACTTGCCTATTACATCGCCTCCGCCCATCCCCGGCTGAAGCAATCAGAACACCGACGTCACCACTACATCACATCCGCTTCGTCATATCCGCCCAAAGTTGCCGGCACGAAGCCTGTTGAGCACATCACTTCCGCCCATCCTGTCAGTAGTCAGGTCCGTACTCGCGCTGTCAGTAGTCAGGTCCGTACTCGTATCTCATTACCCCATCTTACATCCTCACACCCGGTCCCAATTGATATTAAATCACCAATTATTAACCTAATGGCGGATATTGTGGGGTAAACTAACACTACTGTGTACCAACATCTTCTTAACCATGACCCCCGTCACCAGGCCCAAGGTTCATTCCCCAGTACACAAATACAGATACACAGTGGTAGGATTGCAAGAATGATGATAATCATAACTCCATCACAAGTGTCATACATAGTATATGCAATAAATATTAGTTATTAAAAATATATATTAAATATTAAGCATATATTACAAAGTGATTAATGCAACATAATAAATAATTGCACAATTCATAGGTGTGTGCAAACACCACCAGAGTTTTGCACAGGACCCAATCGCTAATAGCTAACCTCAATAAATTGACTTGATAAGAATAAATAAGTACATTATGACCCTTACACACATACACAACAGGAAGCATTAGCTAATCTAATCACACCTTTGGATGAACAGGAAGCAGCAGATAAATCTGGTGAGTTTCCCAAGACTCTGGTCCCAAAATCCAAGAATTTCCCACCCCTATCATTATACTCAAATGTGCACCATTTTGTCAGCCTGGTGGAACGTGAACTCTCACATATCTATGATCAAAAGGGGAGAGATAATTGTATGAGTGGGGAGAGACAAGCACTGAAGGAGATAGGGAAGTGGGATGATGTGGTTGTAAAACAGGCGGACAAAGGTGGGAACATTGTTCTATGGCCCCAGGCATGTATGAGAAAGAGGTACAAAGACAGCTACAGAATGGTAGCTGTTATAAAAAATTAACCTTTAACCCCTTAATAAAATTCAAGCAAGATTTGGAGGTCATCCTGCAATTGGGGGTTGAACAAGGAGTTATCTCTGTGAAACAGAGTTCCCATATGTTACCAGATTATCCTGTGATCCCAACCCTGTACTTGTTGCCCAAGATTCACAAAGACCCAATGAAGCCCTCTGGTAGGCCCATCGTGTCAGGGGTGAATGGTCTAAATGATGCTGTTTGTAAATACATTGATCATTTTTTAAAGCCGCTGGTGGAGGGGTTACCCACACATTTAAAAGACACAACGGATATCTTGAGGAAAACAGAGGGAATACATCTTGAACATGACATGTTGATAGCTACATGCGACGTTGAGTCGCTTTATACGTCAATTAAACATCATGACGGGTTGGAAGCTACAGAGTTCTTTTTGAAGACCACGACTATGGGTAAGGAGAAGTGTAATTTTATTCTAACTCTTCTTAATTATGTCCTCACCCATAATTTTTTCCTTTTTGGGGGGTCCTTCTACCTACAGCTCCAGGGTACGGCTATGGGGGCAGCATGTGCACCCTCATATGCAAATCTGTTCCTGGGGCTGTGGGAGAGGGACATTCTCCAATCCAGTCCCCTGCCAGAGTCCAGTAAGGTCCAATACTGGGGTAGGTATATTGATGATATACTGATTATCTGGCAGGGGACTGAGGAGGAATTGTGAACTATATCCGGTTACTGAATAACAACAATAAAAATATAAAACTTACCTTTAAGGTAGCTCGCATGGATATTGAGTTCTTGGACGTTTTTTTCCAGGTGGACACCAACGGCCATCTTGGCACCAACCTATACCGTAAAGAAACCTCTGTGAACGCATTGTTACATGCAGGGTCGTCACACCCAGGAAACCTGATAAAAAGCATACCTGTGGGGCAGTTCCTGCGAGCCCGCAGAATTTGTTCGTCAGATGGGCTATTTGAGACACAGGCTGAGGACCTGAGAGGAAGATTCAGAGAGAGAGGGTATGGGAATCGGTGCATAGAGGTGGCCTACAAGAGAGCTCGCTTATCTAAGAGAAGTGATCTACTCTATAAGAAGCATACTCGGCATGATTCGGGACAGTTCAGGTTCATCACAGGATTTACCAGCAAGTGGAAAGAGGTAAACACGGTGTTAAATAAATATTGGAGTATGTTGACATCGGATCCCCAGCTACAGGAGGCGATACCCCCACAAGCTTCAATAACCTCCCGGAGGTCTAAAAATCTGCGGGACCAACTGGTCCGCAGCCATTATGTCCGCAAGGAAATTAGGCTGTTTGGCAGTAAAGGGCCACCGTGGGGGAGCAAAGAATGTGGGAAGTGTGTTGCCTGTGCCAATATGGACAGAGCAACCCACTTCCACAATGCGGCAGGGGATAAGGTGTTTAAGATCACACACACCATCACCTGCACAACAATAGGTGTTGTGTATTGGGCAATTTGTCCTTGCAATCTCATCTATGTGGGATTGACATCCCGGCAGTTAAGAAGAAGGGTGAGGGAACATGTCCTTTCCATTGAGGCAGCAAGAGAAGAACAAGATGTCACAGAATTGAAGACCTTACTGAGACATTTTAAAGAGAAACATAACTCGGATGGGACATTGTTGAGGATTAGAGGTGTGGACTGTGTACTTATCTCCCCAAGAGGAGGCGATTGGAAGCAAACACTAGCTCAAAAAGAAACAAAATGGATATTTCTGTTGAATACAGTCGCACCATCTGGGTTGAATGAGGGCAATAGTTTTGCCCCATTCCTCTGATAAAGCAATTTGGGTGATAACGATTCCTCCCTCCTCTTGGACCTCTGGTTGCAATGGTGTCTTCTCCTCCTCTCGCTATTCCCCTTCCCTCCCCCCCCATATTCTCCCCCCCCATATTCTCCTCTCCCCCCTCTCCCCTTTTCTCCCCCCCCCTTCTCTTGCCCCCCTTTCCTCCCCTCTTCTTTCCTCTCCTCCCCTTTAGTCATGTCGTAATGGTGTGTTCCTCTGTGCCCTCAGCTCGGACTAGTATGCCTCCTGGTTTTCATCTGCCTCCGGTCTGGGTCCAATACCCAGGACTTATTAATTGGTTTTAACTGTCATTATTAATGGTTTTATTCTTTGTATTTTAACAGGTCTTGATTTATTTAGTGTCCTATTCGGGATGTACCCACGTGACTCCATATGCTGCAGATTGAGAGATGTGTACCCGATTCCTGTCACCATTGATGCCCCGCCTGTATCTCAAGACTTTTGGGACTGTAGTGACCCGTATAAAGATAGCGGATATGTTATAGTGTGATCAATATTTCATATATTTTCACAGATGGTTATTCACCTATGTAGTTTACATCTTATTTTGCGTTTTTGGAGGAATGCAATTTTAGGTATTTATGTCACAGATACTTGCATTTATAATGAGGTTGGTATAATCATTATTCTTATTTATCATTATGCATTATTTTTCTCAGTTTTCACTTTTGCACGGCACGGTATGCGCACTGAGCACTTTTCACCTTGCACTTTTGCACTTTATTTGAGGGTATTGATTTACATTTGTGTATAAAAATAACAGAAATGTTTTATTTAGCAAGATGTTGCATAAGAAAGTAACCATGTATTAGGCATGGTACCATATTCATGGTTAGGGTTAGGTTGGTGTAGAGGTGGACATGTGGTCACAAAAAAGAAAAAAGAAAGGATTAACATATATCTATATGTGGCTTCATACCAGGCGGTATGAGTGTGGATGTGTGGATATGTTGTGTATGTGTGTAAGGGTCATAATGTACTTATTTATTCTTATCAAGTCAATTTATTGAGGTTAGCTATTAGCGATTGGGTCCTGTGCAAAACTCTGGTGGTGTTTGCACAAACCTATGAATTGTGCAATTATTTATTATGTTGCATTAATCACTTTGTAATATATGCTTAATATTTAATATATATTTTTAATAACTAATATTTATTGCATATACTATGTATGACACTTGTGATGGAGTTATGATTATCATCATTCTTGCAATCCTACCACTGTGTATCTGTATTTGTGTACTGGGGAATGAACCTTGGGCCTGGTGACGGGGGTCATGGTTAAGAAGATGTTGGTACACAGTAGTGTTAGTTTACCCCACAATATCCGCCATTAGGTTAATAATTGGTGATTTAATATCAATTGGGACCGGGTGTGAGGATGTAAGATGGGGTAATGAGATACGAGTACGGACCTGACTACTGACAGCGCGAGTACGGACCTGACTACTGACAGGATGGGCGGAAGTGATGTGCTCAACAGGCTTCGTGCCGGCAACTTTGGGCGGATATGACGAAGCGGATGTGATGTAGTGGTGACGTCGGTGTTCTGATTGCTTCAGCCGGGGATGGGCGGAGGCGATGTAATAGGCAAGTAAGTTAGATATAGTGTGATAAGTGGTCGGGGCAATCTCCCAGCTGCGGTGGGACTTAAAAGTGGAGTAGCTTGACTGAATAGACACGCCCCTTCTGAAGAAGCTTAGCGAAACGCGCGTCAGGGGTGCGCTCACCAAGGTCCCAAGGTTGGTCCCCCTTCACTTGATATTATATGTATTTTCCATGCTGGCTGTTCAGTGTTATATGTTGGATGCATTTTGCACGCTATTGTGCTGCTGTTGGGGTGGATTTTCCACACACTGCATCCATTTCATATCCCTATTACGGCTAGCATGGCAATAATTGTATTGTTATTTTAAGCCCACGTTTCTATCTGGCCGGTGTATGAGAACAATGTTCTCGCTTTAACCATGTGGTTGGCACAGGCTAGTAAGTGACGTGCGCTTGGGGGATACACCCACACTGTAACCTTGGTGGGGCGCTGACTTGCAGTGTCGCCACTTTACTGCTGCTATCTATTTATTTATTTCATGTCTACGGTTTTTGTCCTTTATGTGATGAATTAATAAAATATTTTGTGATTTACGTATATGTGTGTTGTTGTTTATCGGATCCATTTGAGTTTTGCTCACACATGGTTTTCTCATTGTTTTTGAGAAGCATTTCGGTTATAACAAGTTGATCTTGGTCTCATCTGTCCACAAGATGTTGTTCCAGAACTATGAAGGCTTTTTTTTTATGTTGTTTGGCAAACTCTAATCTGGTCTTCCTGTTTTTGAGCTTTACCAATGGTTTACATCTTGTAGTTCACCCTCTGTATTCACTCTGGTGAAGTCTTCTCTTGAATGTTGACTTTGACACAAATACACCTACCTCCTGGAGAGTGTTCTTGATGTGGCCAACTGTTGTGAAGGGTCTTTTCTTCACCAGGGAAAGAATTCTTCGGTCATTTAGCACAGTTATTTTCAGTGGTTTTCCAGGTCTTTTGGTGTTGCTGAGCGCATCTGTGCGTTCCTTCTTTTTAAGAATACTCCAAACAGTTGTTTTGTCCAGGCCTAATGTTTTTGCTATCTCTCTGATGTATTTTTTTTTTTTTTACAGTCTATTGATGGCTTGCTTTACTGATAGTGACAGCTCTTTGGATCTCATCTTGAGAGTTGACAGCAACAGATTGCAAATGCAAATAGCACACTTGAAATGAACTCTGGACCTTTTATCTTCTCATTGTAATTGGGATAATGAGGGAATAACACACATCTGGCCATGGAACAGCTGAGAAGCCAATTGGCCCACAACTTTTGGTCCCTTAACAAGTGGGAGGCACATATGCAAACTATTGTAATTCCTACACCATACACCTGATTTGGATGTAAAATACCCTCAAATTAAAGTTGACAGTCTGCAGTTAAAGCACATCTTGTCTGTTTCATTTCAAATCCATTGTGGTGGTGTATAGAGCCAAAAATGTTAGAATTGTGTCAATGTCCCTATAGTTATGGACCTGACTGTATTAGTTTTTATCTTTTTTAATATTTATGTTATGATTAGGGATGAGCGAACTCGAACTGTATAGTTCGGGTTCGTACCGAATTTTGGGGTGTCCGTGACACGGACCCGAACCCGGACATTTTCGTAAAAGTCCGGGTTCGGGTTCGGTGTTCGTCGCTTTCTTCGCGCTTTTGTGACGCTTTCTTGGCGCTTTTTGAAAGGCTGCAAAGCAGCCAATCAACAAGCGTCATACTACTTGCCCCAAGAGGCCATCACAGCCATGCCTACTATTGGCATGGCTGTGATTGGCCAGAGCACCATGTGACCCAGCCTCTATTTAAGCTGGAGTCACATAGCGCCGCCCGTCACTCTGCTCTGATTAGCGTAGGGAGAGGTTGCGGCTGCGACAGTAGGGCGAGATTAGGCAGATTAACTCCTCCAAAGGACTTGATTAACTGATCGATCTGCAGCTGTGGATCATTGAGCTGCTGATCCTCAATTGCTCACTGTTTTTAGGCTGCACAGACCGTTTGTCAGTCTCATTTTTCTGGGGTGATCGGCGGCCATTTTGTGTCTTGTGGTGCGCCAGCACAAGCTGCGACCAAGTGCATTTAACCCTCAATGGTGTGGTTGTTTTTTGGCTAAAGCCTACATCAGGGTGAAGCTGTCACACCAAGTGCATTTAACCAGCAATAGTCTGTTCATTTTTTGGCCATATACAAAATCAGGGGCAAGCTGCGCCTGTCACCAAGTGCATTTAACCCTCAATGGTGTGGTTGTTTTTTGGCTAAAGCCTACATCAGGGTGAAGCTGTCACACCAAGTGCATTTAACCAGCAATAGTCTGTTCATTTTTTGGCCATATACAAAATCAGGGGCAAGCTGCGCCTGTCACCAAGTGCATTTAACCCTCAATGGTGTGGTTGTTTTTTGGCTAAAGCCTACATCAGGGTGAAGCTGTCACACCAAGTGCATTTAACCAGCAATAGTCTGTTCATTTTTTGGCCATATACAAAATCAGGGGCAAGCTGCGCCTGTCACCAAGTGCATTTAACCCTCAATGGTGTGGTTGTTTTTTGGCTAAAGCCTACATCAGGGTGAAGCTGTCACACCAAGTGCATTTAACCAGCAATAGTCTGTTCATTTTTTGGCCATATCCCAGTCTAATTCTGTCACTAAATCCATACCGGTCACCCAGCGCCTAAATACTAGGCCTCAAATTTATATCCAGCTAAATCTGTCCCTAGTGCTGTAGCTGGGCGAGTTATTTAGTGTCCGTTCAAGCACATTTCTTGTTCTGGGTTGAAATACAATTCCCAATTTAGCAATTTCATAATTTAGTGGTTCCTGCTATATCAGAGCTCTTTGAAATCTATCCCAAAAAGGGTATATAATATTGAAGGTGCACATAGGGTCATTCAGAGTAACTTCACACACACCCGCTACTGTGTATTTCCAAGTCTAATTCTGTCACTAAATCCATACCGGTGACCCAGCGCCTAAATACTAGGCCTCAAATTTAATTCCCTCTAAATCTCTCGTTACCCACCGCTGTACTGTTGTTGCTGGGCAAGATATTTAGTGTCCGTCAAAGCACATTTTTTGTTCTGGGTTGAAGTACAATTCCCAATTTAGCAATTTCATAATTTAGTGGTTTCTGCTATATCAGAGCTATTTGAAATCTATCCCAAAAAGGGTATATAATATTGAAGGTGCACATAGGGTCATTCAGAATAACTTCACACACACCCGCTACTGTGTATTTCCAAGTCTAATTCTGTCACTAAACCCATACCTGTCACCCAGCGCCTAAATACTAGGCCTCAAATTTAAATCCCTCTAAATCTCTCGTTACCGTTGTCCTGTTGTAGCTGGGAAAGTTATTTAGTGCCCGTCAAAGCACATTTTTTGTTCTGGGTTGAAGTACAATTCCCAATTTAGCAATTTCATAATTTAGTGGTTCCTGCTATATCAGAGCTATTTGAAATCTATCCCAAAAAGGGTATATAATATTGAAGGTGCACATAGGGTCATTCAGAATAACTTCACACACACCCGCTACTGTGTATTTCCAAGTCTAATTCTGTCACTAAATCCATACCGGTGACCCAGCGCCTAAATACTAGGCCTCAAATTTAATTCCCTCTAAATCTCTCGTTACCCACCGCTGTACTGTTGTTGCTGGGCAAGATATTTAGTGTCCGTCAAAGCACATTTTTTGTTCTGGGTTGAAGTACAATTCCCAATTTAGCAATTTCATAATTTAGTGGTTTCTGCTATATCAGAGCTATTTGAAATCTATCCCTAAAAGGGTATATAATATTGAAGGTGCACATAGGGTCATTCAGAATAACTTCACACACACCCGCTACTGTGTATTTCCAAGTCTAATTCTGTCACTAAACCCATACCTGTCACCCAGCGCCTAAATACTAGGCCTCAAATTTATATCCAGCTAAATCTGTCCCTAGTGCTGTAGCTGGGCGAGTTATTTAGTGTCCGTTCAAGCACATTTCTTGTTCTGGGTTGAAATACAATTCTCAATTTAGCAATTTCATAATTTAGTGGTTCCTGCTATATCAGAGCTCTTTGAAATCTATCCCAAAAAGGGTATATAATATTGAAGGTGCACATAGGGTCATTCAGAGTAACTTCACACACACCCGCTACTGTGTATTTCCAAGTCTAATTCTGTCACTAAATCCATACCGGTGACCCAGCGCCTAAATACTAGGCCTCAAATTTAATTCCCTCTAAATCTCTCGTTACCCACCGCTGTACTGTTGTTGCTGGGCAAGATATTTAGTGTCCGTCAAAGCACATTTTTTGTTCTGGGTTGAAGTACAATTCCCAATTTAGCAATTTCATAATTTAGTGGTTTCTGCTATATCAGAGCTATTTGAAATCTATCCCAAAAAGGGTATATAATATTGAAGGTGCACATAGGGTCATTCAGAATAACTTCACACACACCCGCTACTGTGTATTTCCAAGTCTAATTCTGTCACTAAACCCATACCTGTCACCCAGCGCCTAAATACTAGGCCTCAAATTTAAATCCCTCTAAATCTCTCGTTACCGTTGTCCTGTTGTAGCTGGGAAAGTTATTTAGTGCCCGTCAAAGCACATTTTTTGTTCTGGGTTGAAGTACAATTCCCAATTTAGCAATTTCATAATTTAGTGGTTCCTGCTATATCAGAGCTATTTGAAATCTATCCCAAAAGGGTATATAATATTGAAGGTGCACATAGGGTCATTCAGAATAACTTCACACACACCCGCTACTGTGTATTTCCAAGTCTAATTCTGTCACTAAATCCATACCGGTGACCCAGCGCCTAAATACTAGGCCTCAAATTTAATTCCCTCTAAATCTCTCGTTACCCACCGCTGTACTGTTGTTGCTGGGCAAGATATTTAGTGTCCGTCAAAGCACATTTTTTGTTCTGGGTTGAAGTACAATTCCCAATTTAGCAATTTCATAATTTAGTGGTTTCTGCTATATCAGAGCTATTTGAAATCTATCCCTAAAAGGGTATATAATATTGAAGGTGCACATAGGGTCATTCAGAATAACTTCACACACACCCGCTACTGTGTATTTCCAAGTCTAATTCTGTCACTAAACCCATACCTGTCACCCAGCGCCTAAATACTAGGCCTCAAATTTAAATCCCTCTAAATCTCTCGTTACCGTTGTCCTGTTGTAGCTGGGAAAGTTATTTAGTGCCCGTCAAAGCACATTTTTTGTTCTGGGTTGAAGTACAATTCCCAATTTAGCAATTTCATAATTTAGTGGTTCCTGCTATATCAGAGCTATTTGAAATCTATCCCAAAAAGGGTATATAATATTGAAGGTGCACATAGGGTCATTCAGAATAACTTCACACACACGCTTCTGTGCATTTCCAAGTCTAATTCTGTCACTAAATCCATACCGGTGACCCAGCGCCTAAATACTAGGCCTCAAATTTAATTCCCTCTAAATCTCTCGTTACCCACCGCTGTACTGTTGTTGCTGGGCAAGATATTTAGTGTCCGTCAAAGCACATTTTTTGTTCTGGGTTGAAGTACAATTCCCAATTTAGCAATTTCATAATTTAGTGGTTTCTGCTATATCAGAGCTATTTGAAATCTATCCCTAAAAGGGTATATAATATTGAAGGTGCACATAGGGTCATTCAGAATAACTTCACACACACCCGCTACTGTGTATTTCCAAGTCTAATTCTGTCACTAAATCCATACCGGTGACCCAGCGCCTAAATACTAGGCCTCAAATTTAATTCCCTCTAAATCTCTCGTTACCCACCGGTGTACTGTTGTTGCTGGGCAAGATATTTAGTGTCCGTCAAAGCACATTTTTTGTTCTGGGTTGAAGTACAATTCCCAATTTAGCAATTTCATAATTTAGTGGTTTCTGCTATATCAGAGCTATTTGAAATCTATCCCTAAAAGGGTATATAATATTGAAGGTGCACATAGGGTCATTCAGAATAACTTCACACACACCCGCTACTGTGTATTTCCAAGTCTAATTCTGTCACTAAATCCCATACCGGTGCACCCAGCGCCTAAATACTAGGCCTCAAATTTAAATCCCTCTAAATCTCTCGTTACCCACCGCTGTACTGTTGTTGCTGGGCAAGATATTTAGTGTCCGTCAAAGCACATTTTTTGTTCTGGGTTGAAGTACAATTCCCAATTTAGCAATTTCATAATTTAGTGGTTCCTGCTATATCAGAGCTATTTGAAATCTATCCCTAAAAGGGTATATAATATTGAAGGTGCACATAGGGTCATTCAGAATAACTTCACACACACGCTTCTGTGCATTTCCAAGTCTAATTCTGTCACTAAATCCATACCGGTGACCCAGCGCCTAAATACTAGGCCTCAAATTTAATCCCTCTAAATCTCTCGTTACCCACCGCTGTACTGTTGTTGCTGGGCAAGATATTTAGTGTCCGTCAAAGCACATTTTTTGTTCTGGGTTGAAGTACAATTCCCAATTTAGCAATTTCATAATTTAGTGGTTTCTGCTATATCAGAGCTATTTGAAATCTATCCCTAAAAGGGTATATAATATTGAAGGTGCACATAGGGTCATTCAGAATAACTTCACACACACCCGCTACTGTGTATTTCCAAGTCTAATTCTGTCACTAAATCCATACCGGTGACCCAGCGCCTAAATACTAGGCCTCAAATTTAATCCCTCTAAATCTCTCGTTACCCACCGCTGTACTGTTGTTGCTGGGCAAGATATTTAGTGTCCGTCAAAGCACATTTTTTGTTCTGGGTTGAAGTACAATTCCCAATTTAGCAATTTCATAATTTAGTGGTTTCTGCTATATCAGAGCTATTTGAAATCTATCCCTAAAAGGGTATATAATATTGAAGGTGCACATAGGGTCATTCAGAATAACTTCACACACACGCTTCTGTGCATTTCCAAGTCTAATTCTGTCACTAAATCCATACCGGTGACCCAGCGCCTAAATACTAGGCCTCAAATTTAAATCCCTCTAAATCTCTCGTTACCCACCGCTGTACTGTTGTTGCTGGGCAAGATATTTAGTGTCCGTCAAAGCACATTTTTTGTTCTGGGTTGAAGTACAATTCCCAATTTAGCAATTTCATAATTTAGTGGTTTCTGCTATATCAGAGCTATTTGAAATCTATCCCTAAAAGGGTATATAATATTGAAGGTGCACATAGGGTCATTCAGAATAACTTCACACACACGCTTCTGTGCATTTCCAAGTCTAATTCTGTCACTAAATCCATACCGGTGACCCAGCGCCTAAATACTAGGCCTCAAATTTAAATCCCTCTAAATCTCTCGTTACCCACCGCTGTACTGTTGTTGCTGGGCAAGATATTTAGTGTCCGTCAAAGCACATTTTTTGTTCTGGGTTGAAGTACAATTCCCAATTTAGCAATTTCATAATTTAGTGGTTTCTGCTATATCAGAGCTATTTGAAATCTATCCCTAAAAGGGTATATAATATTGAAGGTGCACATAGGGTCATTCAGAATAACTTCACACACACCGCTACTGTGCATTTCCAAGTCTAATTCTGTCACTAAATCCATACCGGTGCACCCAGCGCCTAAATACTAGGCCTCAAATTTAAATCCCTCTAAATCTCTCGTTACCCCGCTGTACTGTTGTAGCTGGGCAAGATATTTAGTGTCCGTCAAAGCACATTTTTTGTTCTGGGTTGAAGTACAATTCCCAATTTAGCAATTTCATAATTTAGTGGTTTCTGCTATATCAGAGCTATTTGAAATCTATCCCTAAAAGGGTATATAATATTCAAGGTGCACATTGGGTCATTCAGAATAACTTCACACACACGCTTCTGTGCATTTCCAAGTCTAATTCTGTCACTAAATCCATACCGGTCACCCAGCGCCTAAATACTAGGCCTCAAATTTATATCCCGCTGAATTTGAATACAATACATTGGGCCAAATAATATATTTGTTGTTGTGGTGAACCATAACAATGAGAAAAACATCTAGTAAGGGACGCGGACGTGGACATGGTCGTGGTGGTGTTAGTGGACCCTCTGGTGCTGGGAGAGGACGTGGCCGTTCTGCCACATCCACACGTCCTAGTGTACCAACTACCTCAGGTCCCAGTAGCCGCCAGAATTTACAGCGATATATGGTGGGGCCCAATGCCGTTCTAAGGATGGTAAGGCCTGAGCAGGTACAGGCATTAGTCAATTGGGTGGCCGACAGTGGATCCAGCACGTTCACATTATCTCCCACCCAGTCTTCTGCAGAAAGCGCACAGATGGCGCCTGAAAACCAACCCCATCAGTCTGTCACATCACCCCCATGCATACCAGGGAAACTGTCTCAGCCTCAAGTTATGCAGCAGTCTCTTATGCTGTTTGAAGACTCCGCTGGCAGGGTTTCCCAAGGGCATCCACCTAGCCCTTCCCCAGCGGTGAAAGACATAGAATGCACTGACGCACAACCACTTATGTTTCCTGATGATGAGGACATGGGAATACCACCTCAGCATGTCTCTGATGATGACGAAACACAGGTGCCAACTGCTGCGTCTTTCTGCAGTGTGCAGACTGAACAGGAGGTCAGGGATCAAGACTGGGTGGAAGACGATGCAGGGGACGATGAGGTCCTAGACCCCACATGGAATGAAGGTCGTGCCACTGACTTTCACAGTTCGGAGGAAGAGGCAGTGGTGAGACCGAGCCAACAGCGTAGCAAAAGAGGGAGCAGTGGGCAAAAGCAGAACACCCGCCGCCAAGAGACTCCGCCTGCTACTGACCGCCGCCATCTGGGACCGAGCACCCCAAAGGCAGCTTCAAGGAGTTCCCTGGCATGGCACTTCTTCAAACAATGTGCTGACGACAAGACCCGAGTGGTTTGCACGCTGTGCCATCAGAGCCTGAAGCGAGGCATTAACGTTCTGAACCTGAGCACAACCTGCATGACCAGGCACCTGCATGCAAAGCATGAACTGCAGTGGAGTAAACACCTTAAAACCAAGGAAGTCACTCAGGCTCCCCCTGCTACCTCTTCTGCTGCTGCCGCCTCGGCCTATTCTGCTGCTGCCGCCTCGGCCTCTTCCTCCGCCTCTGGAGGAACGTTGGCACCTGCCGCCCAGCAAACAGGGGATGTACCACCAACACCACCACCACCACCTCCGTCACCAAGCGTCTCAACCATGTCACACGCCAGCGTTCAGCTCTCCATCTCACAAACATTTGATAGAAAGCGTAAATTCCCACCTAGCCACCCTCGATCCCTGGCCCTGAATGCCAGCATTTCTAAACTACTGGCCTATGAAATGCTGTCATTTAGGCTGGTGGACACAGACAGCTTCAAACAGCTCATGTCGCTTGCTGTCCCACAGTATGTTGTTCCCAGCCGGCACTACTTCTCCAAGAGAGCCGTGCCTTCCCTGCACAACCAAGTATCCGATAAAATCAAGTGTGCACTGCGCAACGCCATCTGTAGCAAGGTCCACCTAACCACAGATACGTGGACCAGTAAGCACGGCCAGGGACGCTATATCTCCCTAACTGCACACTGGGTAAATGTAGTGGCAGCTGGGCCCCAGGCGGAGAGCTGTTTGGCGCACGTCCTGCCGCCGCCAAGGATCGCAGGGCAACATTCTTTGCCTCCTGTTGCCACCTCCTCCTTCTCGGCTTCCTCCTCCTCTTCTTCCACCTGCTCATCCAGTCAGCCACACACCTTCACCACCAACTTCAGCACAGCCCGGGGTAAACGTCAGCAGGCCATTCTGAAACTCATATGTTTGGGGGACAGGCCCCACACCGCACAGGAGTTGTGGCGGGGTATTGAACAACAGACCGACGAGTGGTTGCTGCCGGTGAGCCTCAAGCCCGGCCTGGTGGTGTGTGATAATGGGCGAAATCTCGTTGCAGCTCTGGGACTAGCCAATTTGACGCACATCCCTTGCTTGGCGCATGTGCTGAATTTGGTGGTGCAGAAGTTCATTCACAACTACCCCGACATGTCAGAGCTGCTGCATAAAGTGCGGGCCGTCTGTTCGCGCTTCCGGCGTTCACATCCTGCCGCTGCTCGCCTGTCTGCGCTACAGCGTAACTTCGGCCTTCCCGCTCACCGCCTCATATGCGACGTGCCCACCAGGTGGAACTCCACCTTGCACATGCTGGACAGACTGTGCGAGCAGCAGCAGGCCATAGTGGAGTTTCAGCTGCAGCACGCACGGGTCAGTCGCACTACAGAACAGCACCACTTCACCACCAATGACTGGGCCTCCATGCGAGACCTGTGTGCCCTGTTGCGCTGTTTCGAGTACTCCACCAACATGGCCAGTGGCGATGACACCGTTATCAGCGTTACAATACCACTTCTATGTCTCCTTGAGAAAACACTTAGGGCGATGATGGAACAGGAGGTGGCCCAGGAGGAGGAGGAGGAGGATGAGGAAGAGGGGTCATTTTTAGCACTTTCAGGCCAGTCTCTTCGAAGTGACTCAGAGGGAGGTTTTTTGCAACAGCAGAGGCCAGGTACAAATGTGGCCAGCCAGGGCCCACTACTGGAGGACGAGGAGGACGAGGATGAGGAGGAGGTGGAGGAGGATGAGGATGAAGCATGGTCACAGCGGGGTGGCACCCAACGCAGCTCGGGTCCATCACTGGTGCGTGGCTGGGGGGAAAGGCAGGACGATGACGATACGCCTCCCACAGAGGACAGCTTGTCCTTACCCCTGGGCAGCCTGGCACACATGAGCGACTACATGCTGCAGTGCCTGCGCAACGACAGCAGAGTTGCCCACATTTTAACCTGTGCGGACTACTGGGTTGCCACCCTGCTGGATCCACGCTACAAAGACAATGTGCCCACCTTACTTCCTGCACTGGAGCGTGATAGGAAGATGCGCGAGTACAAGCGCACGTTGGTAGACGCGCTACTGAGAGCATTCCCAAATGTCACAGGGGAACAAGTGGAAGCCCAAGGCCAAGGCAGAGGAGGAGCAAGAGGTCGCCAAGGCAGCTGTGTCACGGCCAGCTCCTCTGAGGGCAGGGTTAGCATGGCAGAGATGTGGAAAACTTTTGTCAACACGCCACAGCTAACTGCACCACCACCTGATACGCAACGTGTTAGCAGGAGGCAACATTTCACTAACATGGTGGAACAGTACGTGTGCACACCCCTCCACGTACTGACTGATGGTTCGGCCCCATTCAACTTCTGGGTCTCTAAATTGTCCACGTGGCCAGAGCTAGCCTTTTATGCCTTGGAGGTGCTGGCCTGCCCGGCAGCCAGCGTTTTGTCTGAACGTGTATTCAGCACGGCAGGGGGCGTCATTACAGACAAACGCAGCCGCCTGTCTACAGCCAATGTGGACAAGCTGACGTTCATAAAAATGAACCAGGCATGGATCCCACAGGACCTGTCCGTCCCTTGTCCAGATTAGACATTAACTACCTCCCCATAACCATATATTATTGGACTCCAGGGCACTTCCTCATTCAATCCTATTTTTATTTTCATTTTACCATTATATTGCGATGCTACCCAAAGTTGAATGAACCTCTCCTCTGCCTGTGTGCTAGGCCTAAATATATGCCAATGGACTGTTGCAGTGGTGGCTGACATGAAGCCTGATTCTCTGCTATGACATGCAGACTAATTCTCTGCTGACATGAAGCCAGATTGTCTGTTACGGGACCTCTCTCCTCTGCCTGGGTGCTGGGCCTAAATTTATGACCATGGACTGTTGCAGTGGTGGCTGACGTGAAGCCTGATTCTCTGCTATGACATGCAGACTGATTCTCTGCTGACATGAAGCCAGATCGTCTGTTACGGGACCTCTCTGCTCTGCCTGTGTGCTAGGCCTAAATATATGCCAATGGACTGTTGCAGTGGTGGGTGACGTGAAGCCTCATTCTCTGCTATGACATGCAGACTGATTCTCTGCTGACATGAAGCCAGATTGTCTGTTACGGGACCTCTCTGCTCTGCCTGTGTGCTAGGCCTAAATATATGCCAATGGACTGTTGCAGTGGTGGGTGACGTGAAGCCTCATTCTCTGCTATGACATGCAGACTGATTCTCTGCTGTCATGAAGCCAGATTGTCTGTTACGGGACCTCTCTGCTCTGCCTGTGTGCTAGGCCTAAATATATGCCAATGGACTGTTGCAGTGGTGGGTGACGTGAAGCCTCATTCTCTGCTATGACATGCAGACTGATTCTCTGCTGACATGAAGCCAGATTGTCTGTTACGGGACCTCTCTGCTCTGCCTGTGTGCTAGGCCTAAATATATGCCAATGGACTGTTGCAGTGGTGGGTGACGTGAAGCCTCATTCTCTGCTATGACATGCAGACTGATTCTCTGCTGTCATGAAGCCAGATTGTCTGTTACGGGACCTCTCTGCTCTGCCTGTGTGCTAGGCCTAAATATATGCCAATGGACTGTTGCAGTGGTGGGTGACGTGAAGCCTCATTCTCTGCTATGACATGCAGACTAATTCTCTGCTGACATGAAGACAGATTCTCTGTTACGGGACCTCTCTCCTCTGCCTGGTGTGCTGGGCCTAAATATATGCCAATGGACTGTTGCAGTGGTGGCTGACGTGAAGCCTCATTCTCTGCTATGACATGCAGACTGATTCTCTGCTGACATGAAGCCAGATTCTCTGTTACGGGACCTCTCTCCTCTGCCTGTGTGTGTGCTGGGCCTAAATATATGCCAATGGACTGTTGCAGTGGTGGCTGACGTGAAGCCTCATTCTCTGCTATGACATGCAGACTGATTCTCTGCTGACATGAAGCCAGATTCTCTGTTACGGGACCTCTCTCCTCTGCCTGTGTGTGTGCTGGGCCTAAATATATGCCAATGGACTGTTGCAGTGGTGGCTGACGTGAAGCCTCATTCTCTGCTATGACATGCAGACTAATTCTCTGCTGACATGAAGACAGATTCTCTGTTACGGGACCTCCCTCCTCTGCCTGGGTGCTGGGCCTAAATATATGCCAATGGACTGTTGCAGTGGTGGCTGACGTGAAGCCTCATTCTCTGCTATGACATGCAGACTAATTCTCTGCTGACATGAAGACAGATTCTCTGTTACGGGACCTCTCTCCTCTGCCTGGGTGCCGGGGCCTAAATATCTGAGAATGGACTGTTCCAGTGGTGGGTGACGGGAAGCCAGATTCTCTGCTATGGAACCTCTCTCCAATTGATTTTGGTTAATTTTTATTTATTTAATTTTTATTTTAATTCATTTCCCTATCCACATTTGTTTGCAGGGGATTTACCTACATGTTGCTGCCTTTTGCAGCCCTCTAGCTCTTTCCTGGGCTGTTTTACAGCCTTTTTAGTGCCGAAAAGTTCGGGTCCCCATTGACTTCAATGGGGTTCGGGTTCGGGACGAAGTTCGGATCGGGTTCGGATCCCGAACCCGAACATTTCCGGGATGTTCGGCCGAACTTCTCGAACCCGAACATCCAGGTGTTCGCTCAACTCTAGTTATGATTAATTTGAGGTATTGTTTATATATTGATTAATTTTAGAATTTAATGAATGGTTGATATTTTATTACATATTATACATACATTATTTTCTATATAAATTATTTTTTAGTCTAAAAATGTATAATTTATTACTTAAATCAATGTAATTGTCACACAGCGATACACATGACGCATGCACTGGTCTACTATTATTTTTCAAATCATGTACATCGAGTCAGTAGCAGAACACTGCTGCTACATATCCAGCCTAACCGTGTGATGACTCCTACAAGCCAGAGTGCACTAGTAGTGGCGGTGTTTATCAGTGGCTATCTTATGCTCCTTTTGTCTGTGAGGAATAATGGATACCGCCGCTCTCCCCACCCATACACGATCTTCACCGCACAGACACTGGACTCCAGGCCCACGACAGGACCTATCCGTTCTGTTTCCATCTGAGCACAGAAGGCACTGATGAGCCAGCTGTCTTCGGCCAGGGTCTTGAAGTGTCCCCTGCTCATGCGCTGGGATTAGTTCACCTTCCCATCATCGAAGACTCAGCTGCGTTCTCCGGCTGCTGGCCGTGTCCTAGGCGTTTTGCTCCAATGCGCATCCTGGATGATCGATTGCTCGTCATAGTGCAGAATAAGACTTTAAATGTGAGGCTTGTCTATAACCCAGGGGGGAGCACAGTGTCAAACAGCCCAGGGCAAACTTCACAGTTAAGGGGATGACAGGCAAAGTGGAGCACCTTCTTTGTCATTCAGCAGAATGCATTTTTGAGTCTCATGCAAAGGCACTATGTTTAATGGAGTAACATACAACTGCCGTTAAACTTTCCCTGCATTCCGAATAAACCTGTGCAAAATTTATTTTTTTGCTTTGAATATAAATTATTATTTATTTAAGTTCAAGATAAACATACATTAATCAGGTCCTATACAATTTTGATGTATGGAGGAGGACAATGAAGCAGAGCTTCCCTGGAGAGATGGGATAGATAGAGATATGCAGGTGGTCTGTCCTGCTATAACATATCTATCTAACCCATCTCTCCATGGAAGCCCTCAAATTTTCTCCCCCTTGAGACATCATCATTGTAAAGTACCAAATTAATGAATGTTTTTCTTGAACTTAAAGGAAATGTATTTTTTACTTTGAATATAAATTATTCACAGCTGCATTCGTAATGCGGGGAAAGTTTAACGGCAGTTGTATGTTACTCCATTAAACATAGTGCCTTCGCATGAGACTCAAAAATGCATTCTGCTGAATGACAGAGAAGGTGCTCCACTTTGCCTGTCATCCCCTTAACTGTGAAGTCTGCCACGAGCTGTTTGACACTCCCCCCAGGTTGTAGACAAGCCTTGCATTTAAAGTCTTCTTCTGCACCATGATGTGCATTCGATCATCCAGGATGCGCATTGGAGCCAAATGCCTAGGACACGGCCAGCAGCTGGGGAATGCAGAGTCTTTGACGATGGGAAAGTGAACTAATCTCGGCGCATGAGCCGGGGACACTTCAAGACCCTGGCTGAGGACAGCTGGCTCATCAGTGCCTTCTGTGCTCAGATGTGCACAGGACGGATAGGTCCTGTCATTGGCATGTAGCCCAGCGTGTGCGGTGAACATGGTGTATGGGTGGGGAGAGCGGCGGTACCCATTACACCTCACAGACAAAAGGAGAATGAGATAGCCGCTGATAAACACTGCCACTACTAGTGCCCTCTGGCTTGTAGGCATAATCACATGGTTTGGCTGCCTGTGTAACCGCAGTGTTCTGCTACTAACTCAATATGCTTGATAGGAAGAATTATAGCCGACCGATGCATGCAGTGCGTCTACATACTTAGTTTAGTACTAATTTTTTGTGTGGTAGCGAAATGTAAAAGTAATGTAAATAATCTATTTAAAATGCTAAAGATTGCAATTATTAAGCATGTCATCACATTCCTTCAGCGCACTGAGTACCTGCTGCTGTCAGAGGTGTATTTTTTTAAGTTATGTTGTTGCCCTGGTCTGGTGGGGGTCCATTCCTGGGAACACATTCCTGATTTCCCATATTTTTAAAATTTTTGGGTTGAAAATATATATTTTTTTATGGTACAACACTCTTTATATAAGGGAATAACAAACATGCTGTAGTTGGGGTTGTATAATTTTTTGATAGTTATTTAATCGGTCTTCCGCGGCACCATTTGTGTCAACACTTTATTGCTGCAAACTAAGAACATGCCGCTGTCTGATCCAGCTTAGTTCTGCCAAACTTTATTTAGCCCTTATAATAGAACGTTAACTTACCAACTGCCTGCTCATCTTGTCCTGATACTTCAGAGATCTGTGTAGTCATTATACTCCACCGTTACCAATGACTGCTGCTATTATCCTGATCCTTCAGAGTTATAAGTAGGCCGTATAATCCACTGTTAATATCTACCTGATGCTGATACTGCTGCTGTCTGTCCTGATCATTTTGAGTTATCTTTCAACCTTTTGTCACACCACATTACCTGCTACTGCCTGTCCTGCTGAGTTAGGACAATATATGTTTAAGCCTTATACTCGACTGTTCAGGGGTGTACACAGAAATCATTGGGCCCCATAGCAAGAATTTAGATTGGGCCCCCATGCCCGTTCCTAGTCCCTCCTACTATGCGCCCTGGCTCCTCTCACTACCCTCCCTAACTTCTCCCCTGCCCCACCTCTTGCATCAGTATTTTGTTCTACAAAATGGCAGTACTCATGCCGGATCCCAACAGACCCATTAGGGTACTTTCACACTTGCGGCAGGACGGATACGACAGGCTGTTCACCATGTCGGATCCATCCTGTGGCTATTTCGCCGTGCCGCCGGACCGCCGCTCCGTCCCCATTGACTATATGGTGCACGGCGAAAGTCGCCGGACTAAAAAGTCAGACATGCAGTACCTTTTAGTCCGGCGGCTTTCACTGTGCACCGCCATGCTGCGCCAGAGCTCCGCCCCCGTTATAGTCAATGGGGATGGAGCGGCGGTCGCGCAAAATAGCCACAGGACGGATCCGACATGGTGAACAGCCTGTCGGATCCGTCCTGCCGCAAGTGTGAAAGTCGCCTTATAGAGAATGGGATCTGGTAGGTCCCGGCGGTGTTCAGCATATATTGACAAGAATCTGGGGCCTTACATGATGTAATACCACCCAACTTTCCTGCTGTCCAGCATGGCACATGCACATAGACAGGAGAAAAGTGTGAGGAAGTGAGTGCCCCCCTCCCCCATCCTCTGTGTCATGCAGGACAGCTGGGAGACACTGACATTACTCGCTATCCTGCAGGACACATGTGCAGAGACAGGAGTCTCTGGGAAAGTTGGGTGAACCCCTCCCCCCTGCCTTTCCATGTTTTTATTATCTGCATTTATGCCTTGCAGGATAGCAGGAAATCTGAGGGACATTAGATAATGTAATAGCACCCAGCTTTCCTGCTGTCCTGCATGGCACATGTGGAGAGACATGAGAAAGCTGAGTGACACAGCTCCCACCTCCCCTCATATCTTCTCCTGCCTCTGCACTAGTGCCATGCAGGACATCAGGAAAGCTGAGTCACATTACATAATGTAGTGACGACCAGCTTTCCTCCTGTTCTGAATGGCATATGTGCAGAGGAACAGCCTGGGAAAGCTGAGTGACCCCCCCCCCCTGCACTGTCCTCACCTACAAGTGGTCACTTACTTCATTACTGGTGGGTTAGTGGCAATCCAGAGAGGAATCAGGCATAATGGAGCTAACAGGCGGGAGGCGGAGCTAGCCGACGGGAGGCGGGGCTAGGAGGCGGGGCTAGCAGACGGGAGACAGTTAGGAAGATAGACGGGGGCGGGGCCTCTCCTCCACTGCGGGCTCCTCCTCCTCACGGGCCCCATAGCAGCTGCGTGGTCTGCCTATATGGTAGGTACGCCACTGTGACTGTTAAAATCTACCTGCTGCTGATGATGCTGCTGTCTGTCATGATCATGTTGAGTTAGGCCAAGCTAGTTGTTTGTCCTTTGTAGCTATGTAAAGGCCTTGTACAACATCGTCAGCTGTTCTGATAAAGTTGATTTGTTAATGTAGTCCTCAAAATACACCGTTATCTTTACCTACTGCTGCTGTCCATATCAAGCTGACTTGCAGGCCTCAGAATACACCATTAGCTTTACCTGCTGCTGCTATCCATATCAAGCTAACTTGTAGGCCTCAGAATGCAATGTTAGCTTTACTTGCTGCTGCTGTCCTGATCAAGTTGATTTGTTATGTATAGGCCTCATACTAAACCGCTACCTTTACATGCTGCTGCTGTCCATATCAAGATAACTTGTAGGCCTCAGAATACACCGTTAGCTTTAACTGCTGCTGCTGTCCTGATCAAGTTGATTTGTTATGTATATGCCTCATAATACACCACTACCTTTACCTGCTGCTGCTGTCTATATCAAGCTGACTTGTAGGGCTCAGAATACACCGTTAGCTTTACCTGCTGCTGCTGTTCATATAAGGCTGATTTATAGGCTTCAGAATACATTAGCTTTACCTGCTGCTGTTCATATCAAGCTGACTTGTAGGCCTCAGAATACACCGTTAGCTTTACCTGCTGCGGCTGTCCATATCAAGCTGACTTGTAGGCTTCATAATACACTGGTTAGCTTTACCTACTGCTGCTGTACTCAAAAAACGTATTCATGTGTAGGCCTTATACTACACTTAACATGTACCTACTGCTGTTGTCTGTCTGAACCCTGCTGACTTTGCCCCTGGGTCCTTACTGATAAGTATGCCGTTAAAATTAGACAAAAAGATAACCTTATTGAAACAAAAGAAAGGAAACGATATAACAGAAAATAACTTTTTTAGTAAAACTAAGATATTAACGAACTTGCTTTGGGGAAAATTTTTGAGTTGTTCCTGCAACTCTAATAATTCTTGCAGGTCATCAAGGTAGGTTTTTATTGCATTCCTGCAGCTTTAGGTTCGCCTTTTCGAATCTGGGAGCGGAATTCAAGCACTGTTTTATGGTGCTTCTCCTTCATCTGCTGAATTTTAGTCAAAATTTTCGTTATTACTGTTATGAAAACCCAAAAGAATATATATCAATTAACAATAAGAGGCAATTATTGAATTTTGTGTAGTATTTGGTTTAGTACAGAGAATTTAAATTTCATTTTTTAAGTATGCGATATTTACTGTAATTATATATTAGATTATTTAGTGACAGTTTAGTAGTGTATAATTAAATTTGTTGTGTTATATAATATTAGGTTATGTAGATTAAAGAGTTACTGTGCATGGCTGTTGTTTTATATTACTGTAGTTTTTGTTGTCCCCTTATTGTTGTTACTTTTATATTCATCATGACCTGCTATATAATTGTAGGGTGCAGCGTTTCCTGACTTTCAGCACAGCCCTGTACTATTTTGGCGCAAAAAAAAAGGTCCCTTGGACAAAATCGCTCACGAACCGTGGTCCAATAGCTGATCTACTGAGCAGGTAGCCAATGATATTAAATAAGGGCTTTGTGAGTTTTTGGCAAACACCTGCTGCCCCGATCACTCCTATTGGCCGGATTACTTAGAAATGAGCATTGCAGCTATGGTGATAAAGGGGGGGCAGGAGGTGTCATGTGGAGGTGACCGATACTAAACAAGACAGTACAACAGCACCTGTCTTCTCTGAGGTGAGGCAGAGGACACCAGTTTTTTGCTCCCCTGCCAGCGCTTCTATTGGCTGTTCCAACTCTACAGCCAATGGCAGCACTATAGCTGCACAGGGAGAGGCAGAACTTCACATATGGGTTGGGGTTTAGGTGTATTCTCAGTAAAAAGTGGTACTAAATTTGGGTTGCATTTTTTGTTTTTAACAGCCAATCATTTCCTGATTATGCTAAAAGGCGAATTGATCTAAGTGCTTAGTATATTCGTTGAGGGGTGTAGTTTGCGTAATTGAGTCACTTTGGTTTTCCACTCTAGGGCCACGTAAGGGTGTCTTCTCTTAACATGCGACATAGCTCCCAATTACCATTAAGATAAATCCTCTAGCCTAATGCCATATGGTGCTCCTTCCACTCTGAAGCCTGCTGTGCAACCAAAGATCAGTTTTTGTGCACACCGATGTTCTTTTTGTAAAATCCATATTCTGGGTAATACGTTTAAGTTTTTTTATGATCTTAACATTTAAATTTTTTCATAAAAAATATATTGAAATCTATAATTTTCTCAAATTATTTAGATTTTTAAACTTTTCTTTAGATTAGCGTTAAGCATTTAAATGGTTAACAGAGTTTGTAGAATCACTTTTGATTAGCTAGATGGTGTGTAGTCTCTGAAATGATTTATTTGTTGTTTACACTATGTAAGGCACAAAAAGTGACTGCATAACTGAACTGTTATAGATTTTTTTTTTAAGAATATTTAATTATTAAATTATTTTCTTCTCAATTTCTAAGCCTTCTAACATCACAATAAACTGATATTTTAATTAATAAATTATCTAAACATGAAATAGGCATATGGGGAATGTAAAGTAATACATTTATTTTCTCTCTATTAATATCTATTGTAACACAAAGAGAAATTTAAATTTAGAATATTTATTTTTATTCATATTTTTTAAAATTAGCAATTTTTTTAAAGAATAAGACATAAAAAATTGGACTAAATTTTATCACTGTCATGAAGTACAATGTGTGACGATAAAATAGAACTATGTCCGTAATAAGTAAAAGCGTTTTAAAGTTATTAGCACATAAATAGATACATTTCAGACCAACAAGACATGAACTCTAATGCAATTGCATAACAAATTTTCCTGCCACACACTATATACCACACACTGTATACCACACACTGTATACCACACGCAAACACACACACATAGTCTATATATTGCAGTTTATGTCTTGGTCTGGAGAAAAAAAAAAATCTTACCGCCAGTATTTGCTTGTTCATTTAGCGTTACCCAGGGTGATTGATATTTCTTTGCTGTCCATACATACATACTTGCTACAGACAAAGTACTGTGATGTCAAAACAATATTTATTATAACAATGATGGATATCTAATCTGACTTAATAAAAGATGAAGTTATATTTAATGCCAAATATAATCACAACATTATTTATTATTTGCGCAATCGCGAATATTTAAAAACACTATTGCTTACTATACAGATATTGTTAGAACATGCATTAAAAATGTAATCACATATAGTGTTGTGGACCCCCCCGATTCAACACAAGGAACATCAACCTTTCAATTTTTGCAGCTTTGAACCTATTTGGAGGAAGTCTATTAAGATTGCACAGTATGCATTTGCGAAGCTGTGGACTAGAAGTAAATCGCTGGCACCAGTAAGTTAAAAACCCATAGGGTTAGAACAAAGGACAATCTGTCGAAAATCCTTGGATACATCGCATTATCGTGCTCGCATATATTGCTCTACTATAAGTTGATACTCACACGTACAAGCAATAGCGGAAGACATCATTCTGATTGCCACGCGGGACGCCGCAGACTGTTGATCGGAGCCGCCTACGTGTACCTGGTATGTGAGTAGACAAAACAAGCACTTAGCGATGAAAATATAATCAGCATATAACCGACAGATGTATTAGTGACTAAAGAGACTAATTAAATCTACAGCGAAAATTGGACTAACATATATTGAAAAGGTGTTGGACATTGGATCAGATTTTTCGGATTGAATATTTGAGATTCTTTTGTGTGATTATATATCCGAATTTTCTTGCGACTAGATATATGAATTCTTGTGATTATATATCAGAATTTTTCTTGCGAATATATATCTGAATTTTATGTGAAAATCAGAATATTAAGTGGAGATTCATATGCAATTCGAAGATTAGTTTACAGGAAAACCATTGTGTTTAGGAATTGAGTGGTTGAACTTGTTTGTAGGTACTTTTTAGTCTGGCCAGACCTTTGTATTATTTATGTATATTATAATTAAATTTTTAACACTGTGATAATATTGATATTTTTAAGTATTAAATAAAGTACCATTGACTCCAGATACAGAGAGTGCCCAGCCCATTCTTTGATTTTTACATATAGTGTTGTACTTACAGTTAGCAGGAATTCATCCTCTTTGTCGCGAAATTTGCTGCCCACCATTTTCAGTCTGTAGACTTTCGCCAGTTTTGAAAAACTTAGTCACGCACGCCTACAATGTGCACTCACATGCGCAAAATACTAATATAAAGTTTGTGATAGCGAATACTCAAATTATAGAATAGCGAATACGCAAATTCTCGAATAGCGATTAAGCGAATATTTTAGTAATATTAACCCTGCCGCTAGAATATACCTTCAGATCTGAGTTTTTTACGATCGCATGGAAAACTCAGATCCGATAGTATATTCTAACAAACAGGCTTTCCCATGGTGACATGACGCTTGTTAGGAAAGAGTATGCTAATAACTGTAAAAAAATAAAAATAAGCAAATATTCTAAATAACTAATATATTCGCTATATTGCAAAATATTGCTTTTTTAGAATATTTGTAATATTCTAAAACAAGAATGCATAGTAATATAGAGAATATTTGCTAAATACAAATATACAGATGAAACTCAAAAAATTTTAATATAGTGTGAAGTTAATTTATTTATTTCAGTAATGAAACTTAAAAGGTGAAACTAACATATGAGATAGACTCATTCCATCCAAGTGAGATATTTTAAGCCTTTATTTGTTATAATTTGGATGATTATGGCTTATTGCTTATGAAAACCCCAAAGTCACAATTTTGAGGTATCCTTTGCTCAGGGGGTATGGATTAATTAGCTGACTAGAGACTAGAATATTGAACCTTTTCACAAAATTCTAATTTTAAGCTACATTAATGCAATTCCTTTTAAGTTGCATTACTGAAATACATAGACTTTTGCACGATATTCTAATTTTACTACTTTCACCTGTATATAGTGACACAATGACTGCTGTCAGAAGTATATAGTGGGAGAATCATTTTTTTTTTAAAGATTAAAATAGACAAATCACCAGGACCGGATGGCATACACCCCCGTATTCTAAGGGAATTAAGTAATGTCATAGCTAGACCCTTATTTCTGATATTTGCAGATTCTATACTGACAGGGAATGTCCCACAGGATTGGCGCATGGCAAATGTGGTGCCAATATTCAAAAAGGGTCCAAATACAGAGCCTGGAAACTATAGGCCGGTAAGTTTAACATCTGTTGTGAGTAAACTGATTGAAGGTTTTCTGAGAGATGCTATGTTAGAGCATCTTAACGGAAATAAGCAAATAACACCATATCAGCATGGCTTCGTGAGGGATCGGTCATGTCAAACTAATTTAATCATTTTCATGAGGAGGTAAGTTCTAGACTTGACAGCGGCGAATCAATGGATGTAGTGTATCTGGACTTCTCCAAAGCATTTGACACTGTACCACATAAAAGGTTAGTATATAAAATAAAAATGCTCGGACTGGGAGAAAACGTCTGTAAGTGGGTAAGTAACTGGCTCAATGATAGAAAACAGAGGGTGGTTATTAACAGTACATACTCAGATTGGGTCACCGTCACTAGTGGAGTACCTCAGGGGTCAGTATTGGGCCCTATTCGCTTCAATATATTTATTAATGATCTTGTAGAAGGCTTGCATAGTAAAATATACATTTTCGCAGATGACACTAAACTGTGTAAAGTAATTAACACTGAAGAGGACAGTATACTACTACAGAGCGATCTGGATAGACTGGAGGCTTGGGCAGATAAGTGGCAGATGAGGTTTAACACTGACAAATGCAAGGTTATGCACATGGGAAGGAATAATGCAAGTCACCCGTACATACTAAATGGTAAAACACTCGGTAACACTGACATGGAAAAGGATCTAGGAATTTTAATAAACAGCAAACTAAGCTGCAAAAACCAGTGTCAGGCAGCTGCTGCCAAGGCCAATAAGATAATGGGTTGCATCAAAAGGGGCATAGATGCCCGTGATGAGAACATAGTCCTACCACTTTACAAATCATTAGTCAGACCACACATGGAGTACTGTGTACAGTTCTGGGCTCCAGTGAACAAGGCAGACATAGCAGAGCTGGAGAGGGTCCAGAGGAGGGAAAATAAAGTAATAACTGGAATGGGGCAACTACATTACCCTGAAAGATTATCAAAATTAGGGTTATTCACTTTAGAAAAAAGACGACTGAGGGGACATCTAATTACTATGTATAAATATATCAGGGGTGAGGACAGAGATCTATCCCATCATCTGTTTATCCCCAGGACTGTGACTGTGATGAGGGGACATCCTCTGCTTCTAGAGGAAAGAAGGTTTGTACACAAACATAGAAGAGGATTCTTTACGGTAAGTGCAGTGAGACTATGGAACTCTCTGCCTGAGGAGGTGGTGATGGTGAGTACAATAAAGGAATTCAAGAGGGGCCGGGATGTATTTCTGGAGTGTAATAATATTACAGGATATAGCTACTAGAGGGGGATCGTTGCTCTAGGGAGTTATTCTGATTGCCTGATTGGAGTCGGGAAGGAATTTTTTATTCCCCTAAAGTGAGGAAAATTGGCTTCTACCTCACAGTTTTTTTTTGCCTTCCTCTGGATCAACTTGCAGGATGACAGGCCGAACTGGATGAACAAATGTCTTTTTTTGGCCTTATGTACTATGTTACTATGTATTCGCTATATTGCTGTTGATATTAATGTTTTAGAATATGACAAATATTCTTCAAACAAATATATAGCACTAAATTTAATGCTATATGTTCTTTTTTCATTAAATTAGCATTATGCGATTTTGACATTTAAGATTAATCGCAATTGCAAAATAAACTCGAATTCGAATATTCACGAATATTTAACAAATATTCTATTGAATTTTCGCCAAATATTGCAAATTCGAATATGGGACATGCCGCTCATCACTATTACCGTAAATAATCCTCTTCTATGTTTGTGTACAAACCTTCTTTGCTCCAGATGCACAGGATGTCCCCTCGTCACAGTCACAGTCCTGGTGATAAATAAATAATGGGATAGATCTCTGTACTGTACCCCTGATATATTTATGCATAGTATTTAGATCTCCCCTCAGTCGTCTTTTTTCTAAAGCGAATAACCCTAATTTTGATCATCTTTCAGGGTACTGTAGTTGCCCCTTTCCAGTTATTACTTTAGTTGCCCTCCTCTGGACCCTCTCCAGCTCTGTAAACAGTATTCCATGTGTGGTCTGACTAGTAATTTGTAAAGTGGTAGGAATATGCTCTTATCACGGGCATCTATGCCCCTTTTGATGCAACCCATTATCTTATTGGCCTTGGCAGTAGCTGCCTGACACTGGTTTTTGCAGCTTAAATTGCTGTTTATTAAAATTCCTAGATCCTTTTCCATGTCAGTGTTACCCAGTGTTTTACCATTTAGTATGTACAGGTGACTTGAATTATTCCTGGGCATTAGGGGCATTTTAAGTTGTGCAAATTATTGCTTACTTTTATTATGGGGAAAGGGGGGCAATTTGAATTTGTATACATTTTATTTTTTCTACCTTTTTAAAGTCCCCTGAGGGAACTTGAATATCTTTAAATCACTTCTCCAATAAATGAATTAACATTGCAATCTATTGAGCTTTTTGGCTATTGAGCTCTTCCACCTACAGGGCCACAGGGGACCAAGACTAGAACATCCTTGATTTTTTTCAGAGAGACCGAGGCAATTAGAGAGAAGGAATGGCTTCCTGTCTTCCCCATGTGGGGAAACTGTTCTGGCCCCAGAAGTGCAGCACTACCAGAGAAAGCCTCCTTAGATGTTGTGGTCATAATCTAAAGGTTCAAGGCATCTAAATGTTAACTTTGTGACATGAACATGGTCTACACTTTGCAATATGAACATGGTCTATCAGGCTCTATGGTAGCTTTGAAGCACAGATGTCATTGTTAGCTCAGTCACCGATGTGACAGAATGCAATAGACACACAAGAAGCCAGACTAATTGGAGGTCTTGCGAGGACAGTGTGGAGATGTGAACAAGATTGAATTATTAGGTAGAAAGGTAGGTTTTATCATTGAGGGCAGTATAGGGTCAATTAGTGCACTGTGTGTCTTATAGTCAGGAGAGCTGGAGCTGTTCATAACTAGGGATGAGCGAACACGAACTGTATGTATTAACGTAAAAGTCCGGGTCCGGGTTCGGTGTTCGGCGCTTTCTTGGCGCTTTGCAGCCAATCAACAAGCGTCATACTACTTGCCCCAAGAGGCCATCACATTGGCATGGCTGTGATTGGCCAGTGCAGCATGTGACCCAGCCTCTATTTAAGCTGGAGTCACGTAGCGCCGCACGTCACTCTGCTCTGATCACTGTAGGGAGAGGATGCAGCTGCTGCTGTTAGGGCGAGATTAGGCAGGGATTTACTCATCAAAAACACTTAATGAAGTGATCGATCTACAGCTGTGTATCATTCAACTTCTACTAGTTAATTGCTCATTGTTTTTAGGCTGCCCAGAGCTGGTGTTTCAGCTGTGGCTAGCCAATTGTAATACTGTCTGCTGTCTGGCAAAGGATATATTTTGTTCAGGGTTGAAATTCAATTCCCAAATTAGCAATTCCCTAAATCAGTGGTTTCTGCTGTAGCAGGCCAAGTTTAAATCTATCCATAAAAGGGTATATTACATTGAAGGTGCTGATAGGGTCATCCTCAATAACATTTCCAAATCTAATTCTGTCCGTAAAGGGATACCTGTCATCCAGGGCCTAAATACTAGGTCTACAATTTATATTCAGCTAAATCCGTGGTTACTGCTGCGCCTGTATTAGTGTAATACGGTACCTAAATAGATAGCCAGATAATGTTAGGTGCCTGTAAAAAAAGGCCTGAATTCAATACATTGGGCCAAATATATTTTTTCTTATTGTGGTGAACGGTAACAATGAGGAAAACATCTAGTAAGGGATGCGGACGCGGACATGGTTGTGGTGGTGTTAGTGGACCCTCTGGTGCTGGGAGAGGACGTGGCCGTTCTGCCACAGCCACACGTCCTAGTGAACCAACTACCTCAGGTCCCAGTAGTCGCCAAAAATTACAGCGATAATTGGTGGGGCCCAATGCCGTTCTAAGGATGGTAAGGCCTGAGCAGGTACAGGCATTAGTCAATTGGGTGGCAGACAGTGGATCCAGCACGCTCACATTTTCTCCCACCCAGTCTTCTGCAGAAAGCGCACAGATGGCGCCTGAAAACCAAGCCCATCAGTCTGTCACATCACCCCCATGCATATCAGGGAAACTGTCTGAGCCTCAAGTTATGCAGCAGTCTCTTATGCTGTTTGAAGACTCTGCTGGCAGGGTTTCCAAGGGCATCCACCTAACCCTTCCCCAGCGGTGGAAGACATAGAATGCGCTGACGCACAACCATGTTTCCTGATGATGAGGACATGGGAATACCACCTCAGTACGTCTCTGATGATGACGAAACACAGGTGCCAACTGCTGCGTCTTAATGCAGTGTGCAGACTGAACAGGAGGTCAGAGAGGAAGACTGGGTGGAAGACGATGCAGGGGACGATGAGGTCCTAGACCCCACATGGAATGAAGGTCGTGCCACTGACTTTCAGAGTTCAGAGGAAGAGGCAGTGGTGAGACCGAGTCAACAGCGTAGCAAAAGAGGGAGCAGGGGGCAAAAGCAGAACACCCGCCGCCAAGAGAGTTCGCCTGCTACTGGCCACCGCCACCTGGGACCAAACACCCCAAAGGCAGCTTCAAGGAGTTCCCTGGCGTGGCAGTTCTTCAAACAATGTGCTAACGACAAGACCCTAGTGGTTTGCACGCTGTGCCATCAGAGCCTGAAGCGAGGCATTAACGTTCTGAACCTTAGCACAACCTGCATGACCAGGCATCTGCATGCAAAGCATTAACTGCAGTGGAGTAAACACCTTAAAAACAAGAAACTCACTCTGGCTCCCCCTGCTACCTCTTCTTCTGCTGCCGCCTCGGCCTCTTCCTCCGCCTCGGGAGGAACGTTGGCACCTGCCGCCCAGCAAACAGAGGATGTACCGCCAACACCACCACCTCCGTCACCAAGCATCTCCACCATGTCTCACGGCAGCGTTCAGCTCTCCATCTCACAAACATTTGAGAGAAAGCATAAATTCACTCCTAGCCACCCTCGATCCCTGGCTCTGAATGCCAGCATTTCTAAACTACTGGCCTATGAAATACTGTCATTCAGGCTGGTGGACACAGACAGCTTCAAACAGCTCATGTCGCTTGCTGTCCCACAGGATGTTGTTCTGTGCGAGCAGCAGCAGGCCATAGTGGAGTTTCAGTTGCAGCACGCACGGGTCAGTCACACCGCGGAACAGCACCACTTCACCACCAATGACTGGGCCTCCTTGCGAGACCTGTGTGCCCTGTTGTGCTGTTTCGAGTACTCCACCAACATGGCCAGTGGCGATGATGCCGTTATCAGCTTTACAATGCCACTTCTATGTCTCCTTGAGAAAACACTTAGGGAGATGATGGGAGAGGAGGTGGCCCAGGAGGAGGAGGAGGAGGAGGAGGTAAAGGGGTCATTTTTAGCACTTTCAGGCCAGTCTCTTCGAAGTGACTCAGAGCAAGGTTTTTTACAACAGCAAAGGCCAGGTACAAATGTGGCCAGCCAGGGCCCACTACTGGAGGACGAGGAGGACAAGGATGAGGAGGAGGTGGAGGAGAATGAGGATGAAGCATGTTCACAGCGGGGTGGCACACAATGCAGCTCGGGCCCATCACTGGTGCGTGGCTGGGGGGAAACAGAGGACGATGACGATACGCCTCCCACAGAGGACAGCTTGTCCTTACCTCTGGAGAGCCTGGCACACATGAGCGACTACATGCTGCAGTGGCTGCGCAACAACAGCAGAGTTGCCCACATTTTAACGTGTGCAGACTACTGGGTTGCCACCCTTCTGGATCCCCGGTACAAAGACAATGTGCCCACCTTACTTCCTGCACTGGAGCGTGATAGGAAGATGCTCAAGCACAAGCGCACGTTGTAGACGCGCTACTGAGAGCATTCCCAAATGTCACAGGGGAACAAGTGGAAGCCCAAGGCAAAGGCAGGGGAGGAGCTAGAGGTCGCCAACACAGCTGTGTCACGGCCAGCTCCTCTGAGGGCAGGGTTAGCATGGCAGAGATGTGGAAAAGTTTTGTCACCATGCCACAGCTAATTGCACCACCACCTGATATGGAACATGTTAGCAGGAGGCAACATTTCACTAACATGGTGGAACAGTACATGTGCACACCCCTCCACGTACTGACTGATGGTTCTGCCCCATTCAACTTCTGGGTCTCCAAATTGTCCACGTGGCCAGAGATAGCCTTTTATGCCTTGGAGGTGCTGGCCTGCCCTGGCGGCCAGCGTTTTGTCTGAACGCGTATTCAGCACGGCAGGGGGCGTCATTACAGACAAACGCAGCTGCCTGTCTACAGCCAATGTGGACAAGCTGACGTTCATAAAAATGAACCAGGTATGGATCCCACAGGACCTGTCCATCCCTTGTGCAGATTAGACATTTATAACTACCTCCCCTTAACCATATATACTTGTACTCCAGGGCACTTCCTCATTCAATCCTCTTTTTATAATTTTACCATTATATTGCGGGGCAACCCAAAGTTGAATGAACCTCTCCTCTGTCTGGGTGCCGGGGCCTAAATATCTGACAGTGGCCTGTTCCAGTGATGGGTGACATGAAGCCTGATTCTCTGCTATGGGAACTCTTTTTTATTATAAAATTACAAAACGTTACATACAAGTACAGACAAACAAAACTTAAACATAGACAGCATTCCAGCTGCCCCAGCCACATTCACACACACACACATTCATACCTACATATAAAAATACAAACCTACAATCTACAATAAATAACCTACAATAAATAACCTACAATAAATAAAACTTACCCAGCCGGTTCGGCCAAAATAATCTAACCCGAAGAAATTGAAATAAAACACAGAATAAAATCAAACTCAAACAAAAAAAATATGGCTACTTTGCCGTAACTAAACTCTAGGCAACTTGCCCCTAAGCAAAAAAAACAACAATTTTTTATATAATTTTTTTTTTATATATAAACAACACTACAAACTACAAACTACAAATTTACCCTAACCTAACCTGTCCCTAGCCATTCCCTATCATAAACTAAAACCCCCAGGACTGACCTCCGCCTCATGTCCTCTGCATGTCCGCATAGTCCGAGGCCAGCCCTACCTCCACCACCCACATCCAGCCCTCGCCCCATGTCCTCCCATGTACGCGTAGTCCAGGACTGGATGTAGGCCTCCCCACACTTTGTAAGTGTCCCCCCCCCTCACCCTAACCCACCCAACCTAACTAACTAACCCCCGCTTACCCTATCCTTCAACATTATATACACAATATATACAACATACAATAAACATTACTATAACCACACATAACCACTCTCGAAGGACCAAGTTCAGCCTTTGCAAGCCTTTCAAAACCATACACTTTATCCAAAACAAAAATCTAGGGTGAGAGTATCAGCCCACCACCAGAAAGAGTACTACTAGGCTATGGTACACTAAAAGCAAAACCTCTCCAGAGGAGAGAGGCCCTGCTGGTACCCAGTCTTTCGTACTTGAGAGAACGTACCTTCACCAGGTCCCCCAGAATGTTCCTACACACCTCATCCACTGGGAGGACTTTCTGCCTTGTTGAAACTAAACACCGTGCATTCCACGTGTAGTACCTAACCACTATGCTGACTAAAAAACACGTGCACAGGTCCCTTCTGCCCAGGTCTCTGAGCACTCCATAGGCTCACTCCACATAGGAGAGGCTGGCTAGCCTAGGCCAGCCAATGGAAGCTCCCACCCGTTTGTACACCTCTGTATTAAAGGGACACTGAAGCAGGAAGTGCTCCATACTTTCCAGTATGGAGCCACACTCATCCCGGGGACAAACCCTTTCATCAGAGTTCCTTAACTTCAGATTGTCCCTTACATACAGCCTCCCCTGAAAGCAGCGCCAAGCCAAGTCCCCAAACTTCAAGGGGATCCTTGCAGAATTTAGCAACTGTAACCCCTTGTCTAGATCCCGGCTTGGGCAATCCTTGAGGGCCAGGGGCTTCTGGAAGTGGGACAACAAGACCCTCTCGTCAAGGGACCTCCTTGACAGAGTCCTGATCTCCCCTACCTCCAAATCCCACCGGCGGATTACCTTCAGAATCGGGGTGACGTAAGCTGGAAGATATCCGTGAGGCATACGCAAGTCCTTCACTTGCCCTCCTGTCTCCCATTCCTGGAAGAAAGGCCGAAACCACCCCCGGCAGGAGACTACCCACGGAGAAGCCCTCTCCATCCAGAGGTTCACCAGATTTACTTTAACAAGTGTGTTTACAAGAAACACCACGGGGTTGACCATAGATAACCCCCCTAGTCTCCTCGTGCGGTAAGTCACCTCCCTCTTGATCAGGTTCAGTCTATTCCCCCATAAGAGCTGGAAGAACAGACTGTAAACCCGAGTCCAGAGAGGCTCTGGCAAGATACACACACTGCCCAAATAGATAAGCAAAGGGAGCAGGAAAGCCTTGATCAGGTGCACCCTTTCCCTGAGGGTCAAAGACCAGCCCTTCCACTGGTCGACCTTCTGAGCGGCGATCTTAAGCCTGTCGTCCCAATTTTGAGTGGGATAATCCCTATGACCGAAATGGATGCCTAGGACTTTATTTAGGACGACTGGGGCCCTGGGAGGGTGTCCAGGAGAGCAAAAGATCCCCCCCTCCCAGCCAGAGACTCTCACATTTATCCCGTTTGATCATGGACCAGGATGCTTCCGAGTAGCGATCCACCTCAGACATCACGTATTCTGCCTCCCCTTTCGAGGACACGAAAATGGTGACATCGTTGGCGTACGCTACTGTCCTCAGAGTGACTTCTGGCGCCGCCCGATCCATCCCGACTCCCGCCAACGGTCCACGACTGACCCTCTTAAGAAAGGGATCAATCGTGAACACGTATAAAAGTGGGCTCAAAGGACAACCCTGGCGAACGCCGGACCCAACCTCAAAAGGTCAGCCAGACCAACCGTTCACAAGCGGGAAACTCTCTGCCCCCGTATACAAGATCTTTAACCAATCGACAAACCCCCCCGGCAGACCATACTTCAAAAGGACCGACCAGAGGTACTCGTGGTTCACCCGATCAAACGCCTTTGCTTGATCTAAGGACAGCATGTACCCCCTCCAGTGGCCTGCTCTACTCTGTGCCACTGCCTCTCGGACACCGAGTACAGCACTAAAAGTGCTGCGGCCTGGAACCGAGCAATGCTGAGCCACCGAAAGGAGTTGAGGCGCAAATTTCACCAGCCTGTTAAACAGTATCTTGGCCAGAATCTTTCTCTCCGTATTGAGAAGTGCTATGGGACGTCAGTTCTCAATACGGCTCAGATCTTTACCCTTTGATAGAAGGATCAGGGCTGACCTCCTCATTGACCGAGGCAGAGTGCCCGAGGATAGACACTCATTGAACACCTCAGTCAAGAGGGGACATAAAGAGTCCTTAAAGGTCTTATAAAATTTGGATGTTAAGCCATCCGGGCCTGGCGACTTCTTCAGAGCTAACCCTTCCACCACCAGGATAACTTCCTTCTTCCTGATCTCTTCCACCAAAACGTCAAAAGAGAGGTGAGCTTCTGACTCAGGGGTGATTTCAGCCAGGAAAGCCGACATCTTGTCCCGATCCAGATCCCTCTTTCCCAAGAGGCACGAGTAAAAGGATCTGATGACTTCCAGGATCCCTGATCTGGACCTGTTCAGAGAACCCGTACTATCAACCAGTCCTGTTATTAACTTATTCTTCACTGACATCTTACAGTTTCTGTAGGGGTCGGGCGAGCGGTACCTCCCGAAGTCCCTCTCAAAAACTAAAGATGTGTGCCTATCATACTGGAACCTCTTGAGCAAAGATTTCACTCTGGAGATATCCTCGTGGCTACCTCCAGTCGAGACCAGACCTTCGAGTTGTCTCCTCAGACTCTGATACAGGCGATACCTGTCCAGAGACCTGAGGCTCGAGAGCTGGCGGAAGAACTTTGCTGCCCGGTCTTTGAATACCTCCCACCACTCTGACTTAGTGTCACAGAGATCCAGCAAAGCTACCTGACTCTGAAGAAAGTCCTCAAAGGATTGTCTCACCTCTGCTTCCTTCAGGACTCCTGCATTCAGCTTCCAGTGACCTCTTCCCATTTGGGGGGATTCTGAAATATTCAGAGAAAACATAATCAGACAGTGGTCGCAGAATTCTACCTCTACAACCCTTAAGGGCGAGAAGGTAGCCTCCTCCTTAAAAAAAAACCTATCTATTCTAGACCTATTCTTATTACCTCTGTAGAAAGTGAAACCACCGTGGTCTGGGGTGTGCCTAATGTGGACATCTACCAGACAAGCTTCACTAGCTATACTGTTTAGAGCTATACTATCATAAGTCAGTTGGTCTCTGGTGCCTCCCCTATCCTGGGACCTTATGACAGTGTTAAAGTCCCCACCAAAGACCACTTGCTGGCTCGTAAAAATGTCAGCCACCCTGAAGCCCATCTCAAGCAGGAGCTCCACCGCCCTCTTTCTTGTAGGGCAGGCATCATTGCTTCTCCACTTGAGACAAACTACATTCCGCCTGGTCCCAGGGCCGGTTGTAGGCAGGGACCAGGTGGTCTCGCCCCCCCCTTTCCTCTCGGAAAGCTCGCAGGCCATGCCTGTTTATCCATAAGAATAGGTCCACCTTCTCTCCCTCTACTGTTATAGACCTCTCCCCCTTTTTGAGAGCCTCCAGGTGTCGCCGTTGCAAGTCACCAACCGTGACTCCTGGGAATGAGGAAGCCAACGAGGATAGCCCCTCCCCTCCCACAATCGCAGCCACACTGGCATAACTTCTGCCAGGTGTTACGGCCGCAGGAGGGGCAACCGAACCGGCCCCCCCCACTACACTAGTACCAGATGCCACGTCGTATCCCTCCGAAGGCGAACACCAGGAGCCGCAGTTGCCACTTTTTCAGTGACAGCATGCCGACTCCCAGCATCCATCCCACCTTTGGGACCCAATGCAGCACCCTCACCAACACCCCTACCAACACCCTGCACACATGCACCCTCTCCCCCCGCTGGGACAGCTGGTGCAGCAGGTGTCACCTTATTACCTTTATTATTATCCTTAACTTTAGCTTTATCTTTATTATTATGTACACTACCATTTCCATTGCCACTGGCCAAGCCCTCCCCTGCTGCTCTCAAGATCTGGGCTTTGATGACCACGCTCCTCCCCTCCCCAGCACTTAATTCAGCGCTGGAGGAGGAGTCAGAGACAGAGGGGGCGTGTCCAGTGGTGATGTACCTCCGCCAATAATACCTTTCTTAACAGAGGACCGGAGCGCCGCAGACTTATCTTTTCCGGCAGCTCCGGCCCCTGGATCTTCAATGCGCAGACGCTTGTTTACTGCGCCTGCGCATTTACTCTCCACTCCAGGAGCGCATCCAGAGGCACGGCCGGGCACCTCCCCAGCCACGCCCACATGCGCACCGATAGGAGGATGCCCGGTCACACCCCCGGACACACCCCCAGCCGCGCCTCCAGTCGCGCTTACTGCCGTCTGCCCCGATCCCCGCCTCACAGATACAGCCGTGGGCGGAGTCTCGGGGCCATCCCTACTTTGTAGAACAGGGGCGGCCACCCCGCCACACCGCCCCAGCACCACCCTGCATACCGGAGTGGCGGGCAGAGCAGCGGGTGAAGCGGCGGACGGAGTGGCGGGCAAGGCCTCCCGATGCTTCTGCCCGCCCCCTCCACTTTCAGTTGGTAACCGCATGCCTTCTCTCTCCACCGGCACCTCCTCCCCGCCCCCACAAGCAGGATCCTTCGTTCTCCCCGCTCCTCCGCTCAGACACCACCTCAGATGCCGAGCCGGGGAGTTTAGCGGGATACACGCCTGGTGTGGACTCTTCAGCCCCCACCAAGCGTGTATAGACATACAGTCATGTGAAAAAATTAGGACACCCTTTGAAAGCATGTGGTTTTTTGTAACATTTTTAATAAAAGGTTATTTCATCTCCGTTTCAACAATACAGAGAGATTAAAGTAATCCAACTAAACAAAGAAAACTGAAGAAAAGTCTTTTCAAGATCTTCTGTAAATGTCATTCTACAAAAATGCCTATTCTAACTGAGGAAAAAGATAGGACACCCTCACATGTATTCCCTCTTAAATTGGCTCAGATCTCACACAGGTATATCACACCAGGTGCACATAATTAGTAGATCGTTACTCTGCATGTTGAATGAGGCTTGCCCTATTTAAACCTCAGACATTTAGTTTGGTGTGCTCCTGACTGTTGAAGTGAGAGTGAGCACCATGGTGAGAGCAAAAGAGCTGTCAGAGGACTTCAGAAAAAAGATTGTAGCAGCCTATGAGTCTGGGAAGGGATTTAAAAAGATCTCAAAAGATTTTGAAATCAGCCATTCCACTGTCCGGAAGATAGTCTACAAGTGGAGGGCTTTCAAAACAACTGCCAACATGCCCAGGACTGGTCGCCCCAGCAAGTTCACCCCAAGAGCAGACCGCAAGATGCTAAAAGAGGTCTCCAAAAACCCTAAAGTGTCATCTCGAGAACTACAGCAGGCTCTGGCTACTGTTGATGTAGAAGTACATGCCTCTACAATCAGAAAGAGACTGTACAAGTTTAACTTGCATGGGAGGTGTGCAAGGAGGAAACCTTTGCTTTCCAAGAGAAACATCGAGGCCAGACTGACATTTGCCAGAGATAAAGTTGACAAAGACCAGGACTTCTGGAATAATGTTCTTTGGACAGATGAGTCCAAAATTGAATTATTTGGACACAACAGCAGAGGACATGTTTGGCGTAAACCAAACACAGCATTCCAAGAAAAGAACCTCATACCAACTGTGAAGCATGGAGGTGGAAGTGTCATGGTTTGGGGCTGCTTTGCTGCAGCAGGACCTGGTCAGCTCACCATCATAGAATCCACGATGAATTCTACTGTGTATCAGAAGGTGCTTGAAGAACATGTGAGACCATCAGTTAGAAAATTAAAGCTGAAGCGGAACTGGACCATGCAACATGACAATGACCCAAAACATACTAGTAAATCAACCAAAGATTGGCTGAAAAAGAAGAAATGGAGAGTCCTGGAATGGCCAAGTCAAAGTCCAGATTTGAATCCCATTGAGATGCTGTGGGGTGACTTGAAAAGGGCTGTACGTGCAAGAAACCCCTCAAACATCTCACAGCTGAAAAAGTTCTGCATTGAGGAGTGGGGTAAAATTTCCTCAGACCGATGTCGAAGACTGGTAGATGGCTACAAGAACCGTCTCACTGCAGTTATTTCAGCCAAAGGAGGTAACACTCGCTATTAGGGGCAAGGGTGTCCTATCTTTTTCCTCAGTTAGAATAGGCATTTTTGTAGAATGACATTTACAGAAGATCTTGAAAAGACTTTTCTTCAGTTTTCTTTGTTTAGTCGGATTACTTTAATCTCTCTGTATTGTTGAAACGGAGATGAAATAACCTTTTATTAAAAATGTTACAAAAAACCACATGCTTTCAAAGGGTGTCCTAATTTTTTCACATGACTGTATCGTGTCTGGATGTTTTCCGTGTTCTTGTTCTTTTTCTTTCCCTTGCCGCAGCTCTGGTCCTTGTCCAGCAAATCATCCCCAAAGGCAAATCTCTGGAAATCCACTGCAAGCGACTCCAACAACCGAATCTCCCTCAACAATCCACCACCATCTTCCTGATGATGAAGATGGTAATGCTGGTAAGTGCACTTGCTCTTGTTCTGGCGGAATGCCACAGTATACCTCTAATTCCTCCTTTACTGGGGTCACAGGGGGGGCTGGTTCAGGCCGTAAGGTTTGGGGACCTGCCTGGGATGCTAGAGTTTCAGAGTCCTCCAACTCCTCTATTTCACTCTCTGCATCCCCGCACGGCTCCCCTCTCCTCACAGCCTCCTTTTCTCTGAACCAATCCCCATTTAATAATTTTTCCTTAAAGGGACCACTACCTTCTAGCAGCTGTTCTTGCCGCCTCAGAGAGGCCTCCAACTCTGCTTTCAACCCCTTTATTTTTTCATTAAGGGGGGCCTCCTTTTCTTTGAGGAAATGGCAGCTTTAGCCCTTGTCTCCTTTAGCTCTTTCCTCAGGGCTCTGAGGTGCCGTCCCAGCTCATCATATTCACGTAGGTGGGTGGGCAAGCGAGAGCTGTAGGTGGAGGTACACTAACCCTCCCACCGAGACCCCCAACCTACCTGGAACGATACCTCCCAGCCCTCCGCAAGCTGGCTTCTTCCTCCTGACGTCTTTGGGTCTTCAGGAGGGACTCGGCTGCCTCTGCCATGTCCTGATGGTATTACCCCCTCGCCGTCGTCACTCCTGGCCGGTCGCTGTAGCTCCCTACTCCCCGCCGACCCAGGCCGGGAAGCAGGGGCACCCTTCCTGGATGCCATTGCCACAGGACCCTACCAGCTCCCTAGGGAGAGGCAGGGCCTGGGCTGGGGAGAGATGGAAAAACCCCCCGCAAGTCTGGATCCGATCACAGGTGAAGCAGATGGAAAAATCACCCTGGAAGTCTCTGGAAGTTCAGGAGCTCTCTTAGCAAGCATCTGATCACCACAGCTGCAGGCACCAGACACGCCCAAGCCTGATTCTCTGCTTTGGGACCTCTCTCCTCTGTCTGGGTGCCGGGGCCTAAAAATATCTGACAATGGCCTGTTCCAGTAGTGGGTGACATGTAGCCTGATTCTCTGCTATGGGACCTCTCTCCTCTGTCTGGGTGCCGGGGCCTAAATATCTCACAGTGGCCTGTTCCAGTAGTGGGTGACATGAAGCCTGATTCTTTGCCATGTGACCTCTCCCCAATTGATATTGGTTCATTTTTTAATTTTTATTTTTTATTTTTATTCATTTCCCTATCCACATTTGTTTGCAGGGGATTTACCTACATTTTGCTGCCTTTTGCAGCCCTCTAGCCCTTTCCTGGGCTATTTTACAGCCTTTTTAGTGCCGAAAAGTTTGGGTCCCCATTGACTTCAATGGGGTTCGGGTTTGGGGCGAAGTTCGGGTCGAGTTCGGATCCCGAACCCGAACATTTTCGGGAAGTTCGGCCGAACTTCTCGAACCCGAACATCCAGGTGTTCGCTCAACTCTATTCATATCGTTATGTGTTGCCCTGCACAAGACTAGACATATGAGCACAGTACTCTTTTCTGTGAATAAGCCATCTTTTTTTGTCTAAAAACCTGTTGCAAAGCTACTATAGTTGATAAGTATGTAACAAACATTTCCCATTCCCAGCATCACTCACTAGCAGCATATATTGAGCAGCATATACTGCGCTATTGCACTCTTTTCTTTCCAAAAACATTGCAATTTTTCTAATATATATATATATATATATATATATATATATATACATATATATATATTGTAAAAGAGTCCAGCGGGAGCACCAACCAAAAAGCGGGTGCAATGTCCACAAGGGCAGCGGCAATACCCCGATAGTATAAATTGGAAAAAATAGGACTGCACTCCTAGATAAAAGTGAAATATGTGAACTTTTATTCACCCATAATATGGCAACCTTGCGATGTTTCGGCTCACAAGAGCCTTCTTCCAGCTTCTAGCCATGGCACTGTGGATGGCACTGTTAAGGGGGGGGGGGGGCTGTGGATGGCACTGTTGAGGGGGGTCTGTGGATGGCACTGTTATGGGGTGGGGGGGTCTGTGGATGGCATTGTTATAGTATGGGGGGTCTGTGGATGGCACTGTTATGGGGTGGGGGGTCTGTGGATGGCACTATTATAGGATGGGGGATCTGTGGATGCCATCCACAGATCCCCCATAACAGTGCCATCCACAGATCCCCAATTAACAGTGCCATCCCCATCTGGGGGGTTTTCTTTGCTGGGCTGGACTTTTATAGCCCCAAATTTGACATGCATCCCTGTTCTCTAAAGGGGCGGTTTTAGGGGGCGGTCCTAGGGGTGGGTAGGGGCGTGGCCAGGGGAGGGGGGGTGAGTTCCACCACCTTTTCTCTGAGAAAAAAAGCCCTGCATATATATATATATATATATATATATATATATATATATTTATATATATATATATACATACACAAGTAAAGACCAAAAGTTTGGACACACCTTCTCATTCAAAGAGTTTTCTTTATTTTCATGTTTTCATGACTATGAAAATTGTAGATTCACACTGAAGGCATCAAAACTATAAATTAACACATGTGGAATGATATACATAACAAAAAAGTGTGAAACAACTGAAAATATGTCATATTCTAGGTTCTTCAAAGTAGCCAACTTTTGCTTTGATTACTGCTTTGCACACTCTTGGCATTCTCTTGATGAGGTTCAAGAGGTAGTCACCAGAAATGGCCTTCCAACAGTCTTAAAGGACTTCCCAGAGATGCTTAGCACTTGTTGGCCCTTTTGCCTTCACTCTGCGGTCCAGCTCACCAAACCATCTTGATTGGGTTCAGGTCCGGTGACTGTGGAGGCCAGGTCATCTGGCGCAGCACCCCATCACTCTCCTTCATGGTCAAATAGCCCTTACACAGCCTGGAGGTGTGTTTGGGGTCATTGTCCTGTTGAAAACTAAATGATGGTCCAACTAAACTCAAACCGGATGGAATAGCATGCCGCTGCAAGATGCTGTGGTAGCCATGCTGGTTCAGCATGCCTTAAATTTTGAATAAATCCCCAACAGTGTCACCAGCAAAGCACTCCCACACCATCACACCTCCTCCTCCATGTTTCACGGTGGGAACCGGGCATGTAGAGTCCATCCGTTCACCTTTTCTGCGTCGCACAAAGACACAGTGGTTGGAACCAAATATCTCAAATTTGGACTCATCAGACCAAAGCACAGATTTCCACTAGTCTAATGTCCATTCCTTGTGTTCTTTAGCCCAAACAAGTCTCTTCTGCTTGTTGCCTGTCCTTAGCAGTGGTTTCCTAGCAGATATTCTACCATGAAGGCCTGATTCACACAGTCTCCTCTTAACAGTTGTTCTAGAGATGTGTCTGCTGCTAGAACTCTGTGCGGCATTGACCTGGTCTCTAATCTGAGCTGCTGTTAACCTGCGATTTCTGAGGCTGGTGACTCGGATGAACTTATCCTCCACAGCAGAGGTGACTCTTGGTCTTCCTTTCTTGGGGCGGTCCGCATGTGAGCCAGTTTCTTTGTATCGTTTGATGGTTTTTGTGACTGCACTTAGGGACACTTTCAAAGTTTTTCAAATTTTTCGGACTGACTGACCTTCATTTCTTAAAGTAATGATGGCCACTCGTTTTTCTTTACTTAGCTGCTTTTTTCTTGCCATAATACAAATTCTAACAGTCTATTCAGTAGGACTATCAGCCGTGTATCCACCTGACTTCTTCACAACGCAACTGATGGTCCCAACCCCATTTATAAGGCAAGTAATCCCACTTATTAAACCTGACAGGGCATACCTGTGAAGTGAAAACCATTTTAGGTGACTATCTCTTGAAGCTCATCAAGAGAATGCCAAGAGTGTGCAAAGCAGTAATCAAAGCAAAAGATGGCTACTTTGAAGAACCTAGAATATGACATATTTTCAGTTGTGTCACACTTTTTTGTTATGTATATAATTCCATTTGTGTTAATTCATAGTTTTGATGCCTTCAGTGTGAATCTACAATTTTTCATAGTCATGAAAATAAAGAAAACTCTTTGAATGAGAAGGTGTGTTTAAACTTTTGGTCTGTACTGTATATGTATATATATATATATATATATATATATATATATATATACACATATATATATATATACACACACGTATATATTTTTTTTAAAAAAAATTTAGTGCGGCAATAGCAGTGTATAGATTGGACACTGCCAGGGGATTTCAAATTGGGCCGGTATTTTTTTCATAAAAACCTGTTGCAAATTTTCAACATATGCGGATAAGCATATTTTAGTGTATCACCAGACAACAGTGTATATTTTGGTGACAGTGGTTTTTCAATTGTGCATTTAAAAATAAAATAAAATAAACTGTATTTAGCACACAGTAGTGTAGCTAATCTGATGTATTGGTTTGTGTCACAGTTGTACTCATATATCACAGTAGTGGACTTTGTTGCAATTTTTTTTATTATTGCATTGTTCTCATTGTGTTCTAAAAATATTTTTTTCAATTGGTGTTTATTACTGATCGAGCAACAAAGAATTTGGGTGTTCGGCCCGAACACATTGCTATATTTGTGTTCTCTGCCTAGCACCCAAATATAAAAATATAATGGAAGTCAATGGGAGACAACCAGGCATCCCCTGCTCTGAAGATGGGAGGGTGCCTGGTCCATTGGAAAAAGTCAGAAAGTGACAGAAACAACACTGAAATGGATCAGGAACAGCATGGGGACGATGTCTGGATGCATATTTGACTCCCAGGTCACTGCTGGGAACCACGTTGTCCGAGTTGTACAACACTTTTACAGACTGACAAAAATACGCACCAAAAATTTGGCACCAAAAAAAGCCTTTAGCTTTGATTATGGCATGCATTCGCTGTGGCATTGTTTCGATAAGCTTCTGCAGTGTCACAAGATTTATTTCCATCCAGTGTTGCATGAAATTTTCACCAAGATTTTGCATTGATGATGGTAGAGTCTGACTGCTGCGCAAGTCTTCTCCAGCACATCCCAAAGATTCTCAATGGGGTTAAGGTCTGGACTCTGTGGTGGCCAATCCATGTGTAAACATGATATCTCATGCTCCCTGAACCACTCTTTCACAATTTGAGCCTGATGAATGCTGGCATTGCCATCTTGAATTATGCCCGTGCCATCAGGGAAGAAAAAATCCATTGATGGAATAACTTGGTCATTCAGTATGTTCAGGTAGTCAGCTGACCTCATTCTTGGAACACATACTGTTGCTGAACCTAGACCTGACCAACTGAAGCAACCCCAGATCATAGCACTGCCCCACAGGCTTGTACAGTAGGCACTAGGCATGATGGGTGCATCACTTCATCTGCCTCTCTTCTTACCCTGATGTGCCCATAACTCTTGAACAGAGTAAATCTAAACTTATCAGACCACATGACCTTCTTCCATTGCTCCAGAGTCCAATCTTTATTCCCCCTAGCAAATTGAAGCCCTTTTTTTCTGGTTTGCCTCACTGATTAGTGGTTTTCTTATGGCTACATAGCTGTTCAGTCCCAATCCCTTGAGTTCCCTTCGCATTGTGCGTGTGGAAATGCTCTTACTTTCACTATTAAACATAGCCCTGAGTTTAAGTGATTGCCAATCGCGATCATTCAGGATTTTTTTCCCGCCACATTTCTTCCTTGAATACGATGGGTCCCCACTATCCTTACAGTTTTTAATAATGCATTGGACAGTTCTTAACCCAATTTTAGTAGTTTCTGAAATCTCCTTAGATGTTTTCTCTGCTTGATGCATGCCAATGATTTGACCCTTCTCAAACAGACTAACATCTTTTCCCCAAGCACGAGATATGTCTTTCGACATGGTTGTTTAAGAAATGAGAAGCAGATCATTGCACCAGTTGGGGTTAAATAACATATTTGCCAGCTGAAAGATAATCGCCCATGCAATAATTATCCAATAGGAGGCTCATAACTATTTGCTTAGTAAAATCCAGGTGGCGACTTTTTTTTTTGACAGGCAGTGTATGTACACCAACTAGATGCCAATTAATCAATTGATATCCATATGATCTTGTAAATGAATAATACATATTAAAAATGATTGGTTTTATAAATATATATTGATGTATATAGAGAAAAACAAATAATAATAAAGAAAAATGAATATATGATAAACTGTATCAAGATAAAAATAAATAGATATTAATCAATCAATGTATACTGAAGAATATGGTTAGCTTTTTCAGGGTTTATAGGGGAAAATAGTTTTTATTTATTTTTTTATAATAAAAAACATACATATATGTATGTATGTGTATATATATATTTACGTGTGTGTATACTTTATATATGTGTGCATATGAGCGTATGGCTTGCCCACGCAGGAGCTCCTTCCATTTACAGCAAACAATAAGAAATATGATACAATTTTATAAAAAAATGTATTGGAAGTTGTTGAGGCTTTGAAAATAAGGAAATGCAAGTGGAGGGATAGCCTTTGTGAGAGCCAGGGTAATACCATACAAAGGCACGTACGATATATTGCATCCTCCCCAGAAAATAAAGTGCTAAGCCAAACAAATAGGAGGAGGGCGACTGCTGATTATTAATTCATTCCAAAATTTTCATTCCTAGAAAAATAAATTGTTTATTTGTAACTAAACACAGACAAGATGTATAGAGATTCATCTGTTACATACTGCATAGAATATCACATTTCTGTCTGCGGGAATATTCATATTGTGTAGAAAGAACATTCTCAGGTTTTCATTAGGTACATTTGTAATTCTCAAGTGAATTGTCCCCTTCTAAATATTTTGGATGATACAGCACTTCTACTGTCTGTAATTGTATTTGTTTCCAGGACTTTTCTGTAGCAGCCTAAGAAGTATGAAGGATGGTTCATTCAGTCTATTTGCACAATACCAGGCACAATTTACAGTATGATATTCTTATCTTTAAAATCTCCTTGTAATCCAGAAAATGTATAAAACTTGATAGCTTGAATTTAAAGAGCCAATGAGTAAGTGTGACATGGGCGGCACAGTGCTTGAAAGCATAATGTATTATATATACAAGGAAATTCTGCTTGGCCTATGTCCAGGTTATTGTTCTGTCGAGCTAGATTATGATTTTTTTTTATATTTACATTCATGCAAAGGTATGCACTTATCCTTCTGCTTTGACATAAAGGGTCAACTATTTATAGATATCTATAAGACTGTTGTAATAAAAATAAACAAACATTCTAAAAAGTGTACATATATACAATAAAAAAAGATTCTTAAAAAGACACAATGTCGTACATATATAGTTCCACTACCAATCGCAAGGCATGATTTCATAGAGATATAATACCTGATTATAACTACGGTAGCAATGCATTTATTGCAAAGATAAAATATATATTACAAGTAAAAGAATAAAAAAGCAAATATGTGGTAAGCTTCCAATCCATATGTATTATGGGTATATAGTCACAGTCTAGATTAGAAAAAAAACATATTTGCGACAGCCTTTTCATACCATACATTATATGAATAACCAATATTGAATTATCAAGAGAGGTCTGTATACAGTAACTGCTTCAATATATAAATACACTGGGATCTTCCTCTGACAGAGAGAGATATACATAGATACATAATTTGGCCCATCAGGACCTCCATTATATACATATTTTATAAATATATACAAACACATTTTTGGTTTTGGTATTTATTTACCCATTTTAAATATATTAAAAGGGCTACAAGGCAATTTCAAAATGTTTTCAAGTTCCAGTGGCTACAGTCCAAAGTATTATTAAAAAATACAAGATATTCTGCACTGTGGAAAATCTCAGAGGACGTGGTCAGAAACCAAAAGTGACACCTGTGCTGGCCAGGAGGATAATTAGAGAGGTGAAAAAAAATCCAAGCTTTATAGGCACTTTGGCACTTTATAAGCACTTTTGCCAGTCAGAATATAGGGGTAAAAAGTGATTGCTTCCTCCATCTGGTCAAACGTGATAACCATGCATGTATACTGCTGAATGCTGGGAAGTAAAATATCCATTACAACCGGTTATTGTATGGTTCTATTGTCAACGCCTGGTAGGGTCCATAAGGCCACTGCTAGTGGTTGCAACAGTGGTTACTAGTACCTTTATTTACGTTTTTATTTTGCGTTTTTATAGGTATAGCCAATATCCATATGCATACCTCCTGCTGTGACCACGTATGAGTGTCAATAGGCCTAAACTTTTTGTCTTCATTAGACACACTTCCCGATCTGCCTGTTATTTTGGAGATTACAGTAATAATATATATATATTTTTTAACAATACTATGCTCTCCTAAATGTTCTGCAATAGAATTAGCTCTCTCAACTCCCACATTCACCATCTATTGTTCTCAAAGGAAAAAAATAAAAATAGCAAAGTGCATACTTTTTGTTTAGCTGGTGACACCAGAGGAGGAGGGGTAAGTGCATTAACCTAACCCTGCACCCTCAGGACTGACAAACTGCACTTCAAGTACAAGTAATATTGGAGACAATACTAGAGATATAATAGAGATTCTATGACTGGTTATAGTAGGTTGCGCTGAATTAAATGATGAGTCCAGCGTGTGTGTTTTGTCTGGTTTGTGAAACAAAGTCCATAATTGCTAACTGTAGTGATAGACGAACATCAGCTGGGACGATTTGCAAAAGAGATTAAATGTTCGCGAGCCTCAAGTTTGCGCCGGGCCCCATTCACTTTAATGTCAGGCAAACCTGAAAAACCGCACACTTTATACTTTTTGTAGACAGTATCTATTTCTATTGTGCCGACTATACACTGTTTCAGACAATTATAATTGAATTGCTGGAAAGGAAAGTCCTTGGTGAGTGACTAATAGAATTTGCTCTTGTTCACTTCACCTCCTCATATCTTAATAGTGTGCTTCATAATACTTTACCCACAAGTGTGGGCTTACCTCCGCCTGTGCTGCTGTTTTGGTAGGACTTGTTAGTAAAATCTTTCCTCCGTTCTCTGTCCCGGCGTCCCAGCGTCCCAGCTGCAGAGTTATTGGCGTCCCTCGTGTCTCTCACAGCTGATCATCCGGTGGTAGTCCTATGTGAGGATCACGGCTCTTTGTTTCCAGGCGCTGGTAGATGACATATTGAGGTCTTTTGTTACAGAATGAAGAGAATCCTTCTTTTTGTTATAGTGCACTAAGTTCCATGGAAAATTCAGGGTATCTATCCAGGATTCACGCCAAACGCTTTTCGGGGAAACTCTTTCCTCTTCCTCAGTGGCATACCCCGATTCCGTAAGTCAGTGTATTTTATAGTTAGTATTGGTATTTCAGATCTTGGTTATATCCAAAGTCCGGTCCGGATCCAAATACTGTTTAAATTATTTTTTTTATTCAAATTTTGAATGTTCAAAAAAAATAATAATTCTGTTTTACATTAAATGATTATGAAAATCTATATCATAAACATAAATAAGATTGGTCTACATAGCATTAAATGTCCATATAAATTTTAAAATCGTCTTCCTCAGAGTATTGTAGAAATATTTAGGGATGTCAATAGGCAAAGCCTGTAGAATGTATAGAACTTTGGGGAGTATCATCATTTTAATGGCGTTTATACCCGGATCCAAATACTGGATGTCATTTTGTTTCATTGCGGCTTGTATGCGAGTGCGCTTATCGGTCACGATCCTCCCTGCTGCGCTGAACGTCCTTTCGGACAGGACACTCAATGAGGGGCAAGCCAAGAGTGCCATGGAAAATTGTGCCAGCTCTGGCCACAGGTCAAGCCTGCACACGCAGTATTAAAGGGGTTCGTTTCTTATCAGAGCGTCCTCATCAGCCGTTAACCCAATGTAGCTGGCCACCTGTCGGTCTAGGCATTTCCTGAGGCTGACTCCAAAAGGCGGCTGTCGATGGGTTGGCTGCAAGAATGATCTCATATCCGAAGTGACCAACACATCTCAAATTGCTCTCTTCTTGCATGTGCTGTTGGATTGGTACCCGCAACTGTTTCTCTGTGAATGGAAATTCCTCTGCCAGCGCCCACAAAAGCAGAATGCAGAATTTATTGAAGCAAGGCCTGGAAGTGTTGCATTCTGACAGCCCTCTGGTAAAATGTCTGCCATTTTGTGTTTGTACCGAGGGTCTAAGTATGTTACCACCCAGTAATGGTCCTTGCCCTTTATGCTTATTATACGGGGGTCACTCTTCAAACACTGGAGCATGAAGGCCCCCATTTGCACTAAACTGGAAGCTTTGGAGTGGCCTGGCTCCTGCTCATTGTCCAGGATAATGTCGTCCTCAGTCTCCTCCCCCCAGCCACGGACAACACCAGGGATCCCAGAAAAGTTTAAAGCATGCTCTTCTTGCTCCTCCTCCTCCAAGGCACCATCCTCCTCTGACTCCTCTTCAGACTCCTGCTGACTTGTCTCAGATGGAATAGCCCCCCAGGGAATTCATTCAGCATTGCGACTTCCTCATCTTCCTGCTCCTGCTCTTCGACGGCTTGATCAATGACTTGACACAATGCACGCTACAGAAAGAAGGCGTAAGTTACGATGTCACTGATGGCACCTTGGCTGCGACTGACCAGTTTGGTGATCTCATCAAATGGCCGCATAAGTCTGAATGTGTCGCGCATGAGCAGCCACTGGTGCAGTGAAAAAAACCAAGCTCCCTAGAACCTGTCCTGCCACAGAGTTCGCACAGGTAGTCGTTAACAACATGTTTTTGCTGGAGCAGCCTATCAAGCATATTCAAGGTGGAGTTCCAGCGTGTCGGACAGTCAGAAATCAGACGTCTGATGGACAAATGGTGTCGCCGCTAAACCTCAGCAAGGCGAGCCATGGCTGTGTAAAATCTTCTAAAATGGCCAGAGATTTTCCTGGCCTGCCGCAAGACATCCTGGACCCTGGGGTATTTGGCAACGAATCGCTGCACGACTAAGTACAGGACATGTGCCATGCACGCCAAGTGTGTCATTTTGCCCTGTTTCAGTGCACTCAGCAGATTGGCATCGTTGTCGCACACCACTTTACCAACTGTCAAATAGAGGGGGGTTAGCCACTGATCGGTCTTTGACCGCAGAGCTGAAAGCAGTGCAGGACCGGTGTGGCTCTTGGCTTCCAGGCACAACAGCCGCAGCACAGCAATGTCTAACCTATCACGTCGAGTAGGTTCTGGGGAGCTGGGGGGTGCAGCGGAGTAGGCGGTAGCAGTGGAAAAGGAAGAGTCAGCCAAGGAGGAGATGGTGGATGCAGTAGGAGGATGATAAGAGGAGGCAGTCCTGCATGCAATCCGTGGCGGTAACACCAAATCCACATGCCACAGGTTGCATGCTTGACAGCCGTCATAGAGTTCACCCAGTGGGCAGTAAAAGTTATGTACCTTCCCTGCCCGTGTTTGCTAGACCGCATGTCTGTGGTCAGATGTATCTTGGCACCGACACTGTGTGCCAGAGATACATTAACTTGCCACTGAACATGGCCATATAGCTCTGGGATGCCCTTCTGGGAGAAATATTTTCTTCCGGGGACTTTCCATTGCGCCGAGTCCACCAGTTTATATGGCAGTAGTTGGCGGACTGGCAGTTCCAACAAGCTGGCACTCAGCCGTTGGGCAAGAGGGTTATCTGGCACCATCAACTTTTTACGTTCGAACATTTGGGCCACGGAAGCCTTACATTTGCCAGATGAACGCGACGATGGCATGGTGGAAGGTGGAGTGAAGGACAAATGGGAGGAGAGAGGAGAAAGAGAAGAGGCAGGAAGTGGAGCGCCGGGAGTGTGGCTTTGTGGGTTCTGACGGTGTTGCTTGTACTGGGCTCGGTGATGGGAGGCCAAGTGCCTTCTTAAGGCAGTCGTCCCTAGGTGGGTGTTGGGCTTACCGCAGCTTATGCGTTGACAGCACAAGCTGTAGATGGCAACACTATTGTCAGCAGCTGACACAAAAAAAAAGCCACACTGTGGAGCCATGGGAGTGCCAGATGTGACCGTGCATGGTGGATGGCTTGCTCCAGATATATTTGCAGTCTGCTTTTTGCCTACTGTGCACTGCGAGTTCTGCCTGCTTTTCCTCCATCTCCTCCCTATCTGCTGCTCAGTCTCTCCCTCTGAACTCCCCTCCTCTTCCTCTCTTGTGGGCACCCACGTGACGTGCAGACACGTCATCATCGTCACCTTCACCATTACTGACAGTACAGATCTCGGAGTACTGTCATCAGACCACTCGGAGGCGGCCGTTGCTACCTCCTCTTCCTCATCTGATGCCAAGAATGACTGTGCATCGGTAAGGTCTGGGAATAGATGGCAAATTAATTCCTCTGACTCGAGTGGAGGGGCTATGGTGATGGTGGTTTCTTTGGGAGTGTACATAGCAGATAGTGAGGAGGGTGCTGATACAGAGGATGAGGAGAGTTCAGAAGCGGAAGGCTGAGTGAGCCATTTAACCAACTCTTTTGCATCCTTTGACGTAATCGCACGCACCTTCTGCAACTTCCCACATAGGCTCCGGCCTGGTAAACCTGCTTGACCCCTACCACCCCTGCTGAATGACCTGCCTCTTCCTCTGCCAAAGTCCCTATAGAAAAGCATTATTTGTGGAAGCAGGGATATAGAACCCCTTAATCAGTTTTATTTGGGGGCAACTGGTGTGTCACACCAGTTGCAATTAGTTGTTCCAATAGTGTTGGTCCCTCTGTATAGCTGCGGTATCTAAGCAGAACAGCACACAAATGCTGAACAATACAAATATACTATATAGAAATTATATTATAGGTATATCACACCCCTGCCTCAATCAGTTTATTTGGGGTGCAACTGGTATATCACGCTAGTTTTAATTAGTTATTCCAATAGCATTTGTCCCTCTATGTAGCTGCAGTATTGCAGCAGAACTGCTGCACAATACAAATGCACTATAATATACTTTCTATATTAGAAAGTATGTTATAAGTATATCACACCCCTTAGTATGTCACACCTATCGATAGCACACCTATACCAATCCTTAAATGGACTTTTGTGGCCCTATTACCTAGCGTTTGGTGTCTCTAACAGTCTGTACCCGCTCCACACAGGAACCTCTCCCTACACTGGCAAAATACTTAATGTAAAATGGTGGACAGAACAGGTTTATTTATCAGGTAGGGGTTGTGTCCATGAGCTGACATGTCTCAATTGGCTGTTCTGTCCCACCTGATGGATGTGTCATGGGTGAAATTTCGGCATAATGCAAATGGCGCCGGCGGACATTGTATGAGCAAAGTTTGCTACGAAACAACCGCCGGGAAAAACGAAAAGCAATCTTTATTGTACTGTACTTGAAGCGTAGTTCATCATTCTTGAAGGTGCGGGGTTAGGTTAATGCACCTCCTGCTCTGGTGTCAGCGCTAGGTGAATTAGTACCTCATGGAGATCGCTATAGATTCTACTGTTACATAATTTTTTTATATATTTAAAATTGTTTAATAAATACTCCTTTTTTGAACAAAACATACTGTATGTGTGTATCACACACACAAAAAACACCTGACATAAAAATATAAAAGGATTAGGCAGAAAAGAAAATGGCTGTCCTATTTTGTTGGGGAGCACAATGCTCTTTTTGTTTGTTTTTGGGTTTTTTATCCTTTATAGCTACTTTAAGATGGAGGATAACTTATATATCCCCTATATTTTTCTTTATTTTTTTTCATAGGAAATAAAATATATTTAACAATATAGCAGGATGTTCTGTGTGTGTGAGTTTCTACAGAAGCAGCAGGGAGCTCAGTGACAGACTGACTGAAAGAGACTGAATAGAGAAAGAATAGTCACTCCACAGTATTCAATACAAAAGCTGACTACAGTAGTTATCAGCCAAGCGCTGACTAATTGATGCCTGGAAGCCAAGAGTACATTCCTGGCTAGATTCAAGACACTAAGCAATACACAGTGAGAAGCAGGCTCAGAGTTATCAGCGATCTTAGTGTTACCAGCGATCTGGATGATAGCGTCCTGCATTGTTCATATTGTCATCATTGCATTGTTAAATCATTTTGTGTTGGTCCACGACCCAACAAAGGGTTAAACTGACATGCAATACTTTAAATGTACCCATATCACAAAAGGTAAAAAAAATAATAATCTGGTAAATGACCCATAACATATGGATCAACAGCATGTTAATTTCCACATATCTCCAAAAATCGGAGAGGCCATATGATTAAAGGGCTTGTGGTGTGATGTAATGCAGAGATCTGTGCAATATGCGTATAATAACTGTAATCTAAATTTGACAGCAGCTTCGGCATATAAAGTACCTCTCCATAACAAATGTAGACTATACTGTATCAGTGCTTAATCCATATATGTCAATATGCAGATGGTTATATGGTTACTACAGAAAGATATAGGGTAACATAACCACATGAAAGATACCATGAATAAATAAAATTAATAAATAAAATAATTATCTGGGGAGAAAACGGTAGCCTTCATAAACGGCAGCCTGTCAGCGCTGCAATAGAAGTTGGAGAGAGAAATACACTGTTATATTTTATTTATTCATGGTATCTTTCATAGTATATATAGTATGTATATTGTATGTATATAATAGTGTATATAATATTGTATGTGTATAATAGTATGTATATAATAGTGTATACAGTTTTGCATGCTGCACATATCCCTGCCCATGTCCCGCACTTGTAATATCCTGGGTTTCAATATAGCTCTCAGTGTAGAAACATAATAATGATCCATGAGTACAGTATGTTGTTACATTTGTGTTAATCCATATATCTGTGCTAATCTGTATATATTATCAGCGCTTAATCCATACAGTATGTGTCAACATGCAGATGGTTATATGGGTACTGCAGAAATATATAGGGTAGCATAACCACAGATGTTGACAACATGAAAGATACCATGAATAAGGAAAATTAATAAATAAAATAGTGTAATTCCTATAATAGTGGGAAATGCACTATTTTATTTATTCATGGTATCTTTCATGTGGTCCGGACCTTAATGAAAAATTTCTTCCGATCCGATCCAGCGCTATTGCTTTGTCATCTTCAAGGGTTCAGCTATTGACATGTTTTTTGACTGCAGCCATCATGTTCTGAGTAGCTGCGGCTGTATAGGCAATGTCAGCACTGCAGCCAATCAGTGACCTCATACAGTACTGTAGGCGTATCAGCTTAGCGTTACATATACAATACATCACTGCTACCTTCTCCATCACTGCTTCAGAGGTAGAGCTGTGATGGAAGAAAATGGAGGAAATGGTTAATGTGCAGTATGACAGGAGGTCAGGGGGAAGCTCCAGAACACCCAAGGAGCGACATTCCAATTTCCTAACAAAAAAAGACACATAACCTCCATTGGCCATTCACATTAAAAAAACTAGGTTTAATTCAAAGAATATAGCAAAGCCAGGCAATGAGATAAATGTTCCCACAGTCATGAGAGCCAATCAGAGAGAAGTTCCCAGGCAACTAAAGTTAATTGGTGATGACAGGTTGTCCAAACAAAGTTTCATATTTGTTAACAAGGCAATTAACCTTAATTGCATGGGAACTTCTATCTGATTGGCTCTCATGACCGTGGGAACACTTATCTTATTGGCTGGCAATGCTGTATTCTTTGAATTAAACCTAGTTTTTATTTTATTTTATGTAAATGGCCAGTGGAGGGCATGTGACTTGTGGAACCAATGAAAACACACCTCCAGCTATAAAAAGATCTGCCTGAAAATAAAATGGCAGTCTTTTTTTGTTAGGAAACTGGGATGCCGCTCCTTTTTTTTATTTTTTACCCTGGGTGTTCTGGAGCTTCCCCCTGAACTCTTGTCATACTACACATTAACCCTTTCCTACATTTTATTCCATCACAGCTCTAGCTCTGAAGCGGTGATGGAGAAGGTAGCAGTGATATATTGTAAATGTAGCTCTAAGCTGATACGCCTACAGTACTGTATGAGGTCACTGATTGGCTGTGACAAAGCAGTAGTGCTGAATCGGATCGGAAGAAATTTTTCTTTAAGGTCCGGACCACATGAAAGATACCATGAATAAATAAAATAGTGTATTTCCCACTATTATGGGAAATACACTATTTTATTTTATTTATTCATTTTCTTTATTCATTGTATCTTTTGTGTGGTCCACAACTGTGGTTGCGTTACCCTATAGCTTTCTGCAATACCCATATAACCATTTGCATATTGACACATACAGTATGGATTAAGCGCTGATATTAGCAATATATATGGATTAGCACAGATATATGGATTAACACAAATGTAACAACATACTTTACCTATTGAAATGAAAGTGCGGATTAATCATTATTATGTTTCAACACTGAGCGCTATATTGAAACCCAAGACATTACATGTGTGGGATATGGGCAAGGACATGTGCAGCATGCAAAACTGTATATTTATTTATACATGTGACATACAATATACACTATTATATACATACAATATTATATACGCTATTATATACATACAATATACATACTATATACACTATGAAAGATACCATGAATAAATAAAATAAAACTCTCTCTCCAGATAAATATTTTATTTATTAATGGTATCTTTCATGTGGTTGCATTACCCTATATCTTTCTGTAGTACCCATATAACCATCTGCATATTAACATACATGGATTAAGTGCTGATATAGTATAGTTTACATTTGTTATGGAGAGGTACTTTATATGCTGAAGCTGCTGTCTAATTTAGATCACAGTTATCATATACATATTGCACAGATCTCTGCATTACATTACACCACAACCTAAGAATGTTCTTTTTACACAATATAATTATTACCACAGACAGAAATGTGATATTCTATGCAGTAGGTAACAGATTAATCTCTATACGTCTTGTCTGTGTTTATTTGCAAATAAACACATATTTTTTTTCTATGAATGAAAATTTTGGAATGAATTAAGAAATAATCAGCAGTCGCACTCCTATCTGGAGATAGATAAATAGATAGATCATATATTAACAGGCATCCTCAAACTGCGGCCCTCCAGCTGTTGTAAAACTACAACTCCCAAATTGCCCTGCTGTAGGCTGATACCTGTGGGCTGTTCGGGCATGCTGGGAATTGTAGTTTTGCAGCAGCTGAAGGGCCGCTGTTTGAGAATGCCTGATGTAGATCGATCAGCTAGATAAATAATGTAGATAGATAGATTGATCGATAGATTATATGGTAGAAAATTATATACTATGTGGATAGATACAGATATATAAATAGATCGCAGTAATTGTGCTTGTAAGTTTGTGAAGACGTGCCCCCAAACCACACGCCGTTTCCCGTTTTAACCCGTGTAAACTTGCAGATAATACATTGCAGTACAGAAGCAGTACAGAAGCATTGCAGAGCAAATACTGTGCTCTGCTTTTCTTTTCTTTTTTGCACATAACAACATTGAATTCCACCTTTTTGGAAACTTCACTGACCTTTGGTTCTACAATTTAAACTGGTGACTGTATATTATACCGGAGCATTCATGGAAACTCAGACAGCTCAATTACACTGCCCAAAGATCTTACTACTGTACAACATTTTTTTAATTTTCTGCACAGATTGTGAGTGTACGGTATCATTACTACACATGCATCACAGCTTCATTACATATAAATACTACTGTATGAAACTGTATTTCCATGCGCCATCTGCTGTTTACAAACCGCAATTGCACCCTGAATTTTTCTCACTACTATTGTTACACGCTTCCTTAGCTAATGAAACACAATATCACTATGTGCTCACGTGATTCTACTATGAGAGCTAGCGTGGCTACATCTTTAGCTCTGTGTGGGTATCTCCCACATAAACATTTTCTCCACAGTGCCTGCAGACAAACCTACTGCCATGTGCAAGATCTGCAGGATGAAAACAAGTTATGACTGTCCAAATACAGGCATCCCAACTCTACTGCAGCACCTGAGGTGGCATCAACCGATCCAGTAGAAAAACCGAACTGTCCAGCAAATGGAACAAGACTGTCCTCCTTCTCTCAGTCTTCTTCCGAGCAGCCAGTCTGCATCCTCCATCAGTACAGTGTCCATGTCATCATCATTAGTTACTGCTTCTCCCACTCAGACTCCTCCTCATCCTCCATATAATTGTCAAACATTTATAATTAAATTTGTGGCCAGGAAACAACTATGTGCGTTCAGCTTGTATGGAAGCTAAAATGTCATCTGGCTAAGCTGCTGGTGCTACAGTTGCTGCAGCACTACTTATTTGATTCCACTGCCCTTAAGGTCTGATGGGGCATGCTTAGTCTCAATGGAAGATACCTAGCTGGCATTTATTTCTCAAAAAGGGATCCATGCCTTGTACTTGCAAGTGTAGGAGAACATGGGCCACTCCTTGGAATTGTTGCTGTGCAGCAAGGTATAATAATTATAGCCAAGGACAGTGTATGTGTTTTACAGCCCACTGGGTCAGGGTTTTGGGTAGTAGCAGTGACACAACACTATAACAATGAGTCCAGGCCATATTATCACCTCTATGTTAGTGTAGGTCTTGTTCCCATAACAGGTACTTTTCCACCTTCTTCACATCTTCCTCAATGGACATCCTCATGTCCCCAATGTAAACTAGAACAGAGCATTGCTTCCACTCCCCCTTTCTTCTTTCACATGTGTACACTGAATTGTTGCCATGCTTTGTTAGAACTGATGAGCCTGGGCAAAAGAAGTCTCACAGTGAATACATTGCAGTTACAAATCTGCATCAAGCAGCAAATGTGCTTAATTTGGGGGACATAACATATGCTCCCGCCATGAAGCACATGATACTTTTAGTGGTACAAAAGAAGGATGAGTGCATTGATTGTAAGCAAATCGGATTAGTTATGAATTTAAAAAAATAAGCTTTAAGACACTGCTTAATACAGCTGCTACCACAGCAGAACCTCATTCTAGAAGTACTGTGTCACAAAACCACCTGCAAGAAACAAACTTTTCTTTTTCATTTAAATAAAGAGTTACATAGGCTTATTGCCATTTTATTGTCAGCACAGCACCCCGACAGTACTCTGCTGCTAAGCAATTGCACATTTTTTCAGTGCATTATGTCAGTCTGTGTTATTAAACATGTTGCATTATAGTAAAAGGATTTTACATCAGTTATACCATTTTTATACCTGTGTTACTAAATGGCTAGTTCACCGCAAACACTGCAATTTTCTGTCCATGTTAGCAGACGCATTACAGAACCAGACAGTGTTTTCATACATTTTAGTCCAATAATTTCATAGTTGACCACGTGTTATTCCAGGCCTGGAGGAAAAAAAACTAACTAGCTGCAAACACTGCATTTTTTTTCAATGTTATTCGATGCATTACTGCGTCAGACTGTGTTTTCCTGCATATCAGTCCAAAAATATCATAGTTGAACATGTGTTATTTCTGGCCTAGTGAAAACAAAATTTGCTGCAAACACTACATTGTATTATCTGTGTTAACGGACACATCATAAATCAGACTGTGTGTTTCAAAAATTGCCTTTTCCCAGTGTGCAGTGTGTTTATAGAAGAGGGACATTTATTAGCGCACCTGCCATCCATCTAGCTAGTAGTAGTAATAGAAGGCCACAGTTCTCCCTCACTTCCAAAAGGCACACCATTATTATTGAAGACAAAGAGAATGAGATGGACTCATCCCTCCTCTCAGTCACAGCAGAATGGTGCTTTGATCACCTCAAACACTGCAATTTTCTGTCCATGTTAGCAGACGCATTACAGAACCAGACAGTGTTTTCATACATTTTAGTCAAATAATTTCATAGTTGACCACGTGTTATTCCAGGCCTGGAGGAAAAAACTAACTAGCTGCAAACACTGCATTTTTTTTCAATGTTATTCGATGCATTACTGCGTCAGACTGTGTTTTCCTGCATATCAGTCCAAAAATATCATAGTTGAACATGTGTTATTTCTGGCCTAGTGAAAACAAAATTTGCTGCAAACACTACATTGTATTATCTGTGTTAACGGACACATCATAAATCAGACTGTGTTTCAAAAATTGCCTTTTCCCAGTGTGCAGTGTGTTTATAGAAGAGGGACATTTATTAGCGCACCTGCCATCCATCTAGCTAGTAGTAGTAATAGAAGGCCACAGTTCTCCCTCACTTCCAAAAGGCACACCATTATTATTGAAGACAAAGAGAATGAGATGGACTCATCCCTCCTCTCAGTCACAGCAGAATGATGCTTTGATCACCTCTGAGTCTGACACCGTGCCTTGGAGACAGGAGTCACAGAATTCCTCCTGCTAGTCTTTCTTGCAACCCCAGAGATGGCAAAATGAACAAGGCATGAATCCTTGAGGATTTTCACACTTTTCTGGCTCGGGCCGGTGAATATATATATGCCCTTACTGATGATGCCCCAGTTTGCTGCTGTCTACCTGCCTACCATCATGTTCCATACATTATGTCTACTGTCACCATCATGTCACTGCCACTGTCTGCCTGCCTACCATTATGTTTCGTACCATATAGCTGCTGCCACCACCACAATTGCTATTCCTTGCTGCTAATTCACTACTGCCAGTTCGATTACCCCCACTGGCACCACCATTGCAAAACAACCATTTTCACTACTACTACAAACCCTAAATGGCCACACACACACACACACACATAATGCTTCAGCTGTTCCATGCTGTGGTGCTACTGCTACTGCTGCTTCAAGTCACTATTACCTCCCCTTTCCACATCCACACTGTATTGCTTGCTGCGGCTCCCAATTAAAAGAGATACTTTTTCCAGGCTCGCTGACTACAGGCCACTCTTTTTTCTGGAAATCAACACATTTGCATGTATGAATATGGGGAGACATTCTGCCCCCATTAAGGCATAATAGTTTTACACATTAACATATGTGTTTATAAACAGAGGCAGGGATCTGTCCCTGTTTTATATAACTCTTGGATGCTGGGTCCCAACAAAGCACAGTTTTTTTCCTATAACATCCTGTGTTTTTAAATACCATCTGCCCTTGATAAGGGACAATTTTTTAAGCTTTCTAATTTGAAAAAGCATAGCACATGCAATGGCCCAGTGTGTCTGTCAACAATGCATTTACCAATAGCTATATATGTCAATGTCATTCTCGAATTATTAACTACTCAAGTAATTGTGTTCAAGAGCTTAGATAACTAGATAGCTTAAAAAACAGTAACAAAAAAATATAAGACTAGAGGATGTTGTATACCAATTTTCAGAGTAATTTGAGCAGCTTTGATTCATGTATAATAGATACAGACATCAAATGAATAATAAAAAAAAGGAATCAGACACCAAAGAAATTTGCTCCTCTCTAGTGCAACACCATTTAAAAAAGTATTGTACAGTAGCTTGCAGAAGGTGCTGATCATGTCTAGGATAGTGTGCATATATTGGCTGTTCTTATGTGGCTAGGAAGGCCTTCCTGGACTTGCAATGACAGAATGATCTACTTCTGGACCACTTTATCTGCATCCCAACTCACTGGAATTCCACTTTGCATATGCTGGAGCATCTGTACAAGCAGCGTAAGGCAATGATTACATAATGTACAAGAAAACCACAACGGGCAGCATGGTTTATTTTGAGCTCAGGAAGTGGCAGCTCATCAAGGGTGTATGTTGCATACTCAGGCCCTTTAAACAGGCCACCAGATTTGTCAGTAGGCACAATATTGGCATTAACAATTTGTTCTGTCCTCCTTATATGTAAAGGTACATAGCTTGACAGACAGCTAAACCTTATCCCGGCAATGAATTGACAATGGAATAACGTCCAACTTTATCTTTATTGAAAGGATGTAAATGTGCAGTAAAAATGGGGAACAGAAAAAACAATGCGCTTACTAATGGGGTCTGACATATAGTAATGCATATGCAAACACAGATGCATATCTAACCAGAGCATGCTTCCTATCTGCATAACAAGCATGGTCCCTAGCTGCTAACTATAAGCTGCTATAAAGCAAAGGAGAAATATATGCAAACACATATGAAAACAGATGCAAAAACAGGCTGTAATGTGGCTATTTGACATACCAGTGAAGCTATTGTGAGATTAGATGTAGAGGATGTCTCAAGAGGCTTCCAAGCAATATGCTATCCTCGGGCAGTGATGACTGAGAATGAAGAAAATGGCTGCTATTTGAAGGGATGATGATATCACTAAGATAAGGAAGCTGAAGTAGACCAAACTTGTAGTGTGAAATAACTGCAATTGTATGTAAAACGTCCACTAGATGGTGCTGTTACACAATCTACGTATGAAAGTTATGCATAAATTAATAATAAGCTTGCTGAAGGCATGACACTCCCTGTCTGGTATCTATAGGATACCACATTAAGTCACTTCTGGAGAGAGCAGCAAAATCAGTTCAGTAACAGGTCTGAGGAAGAGTTTAGGCTCATGTTGCCTGCAGACTTTAACTTTCACCTTTCTGACCTTCCAATCTTCATTTGGGAACACCTTGGTTATCAGTCCCAAAGGCCAGTCATTTCTTTTCGACTGAAGGTCTTTGACAAGGACAACATTACCAACTTCCATGTTGGGTTTGCTGGTTTGCCATTTGTTCCGGACATGTAGTGTAAAGAGGTATTGTTTCCTCAATTTATTCCAGAAGGCATCTGCTAGGGTTTGCACTCTTCTCCATTGACATTTGTACAAGTCTTTAGTACTAAAAACTCACCAGGGAAGCTGATGCTGTACCGATCATTTGGGTGAGAAGAGTGGAAGGAGTGAGCAAGAAAGGATCCTCTGGGTCGTTGGATATTGAGGTCAAAGGTCTGGTGTTTATGATCGCCACTACTTTGGCCATGAAGGTTGAGAGGGTCTCATGAGTGAGCTTTGAAGTTCCCAGCTCTAAAAAGATAAAATCAAGGATCCGGCGGACTAAGCTAATCATACGCTCCCAAGAGCCTCCCATGTGGGAAGAGTGTCGGGAGTTGAATGACAAATTGCAGTTCTGGTCAGCAAGATATCTCTCTACATGTTCACTGTAAATGTTTGAGGAGATATACAGTTCTTTGCAGGCTCCAACAAAGTTGGTAGCCCTATCAGAGCGGAAAAGTTTAACTGGGCCTCTAATGGAAATGTCTGAGAGCATTTATAAAGCTGGATGTATCCAAAGACTTGATAACTTCTATATGCACAGCCCTGATACTCATATATGCAACTATGACTGCCCACCATTTACTGTTAGCATGGCCTCCTCTAGTGTGTCATGTGGTGACAGGGAGAGAGAGAGAGAAAGTGTGAGGGTCAGACCGATCTGTTGGAAAGGGGTTCCACTAGATCTGAAAGACTTGAGGCGCCTCGGGTTTATAGGAGCGGAAATGGAGAGAAGGTTGGGTGTTGGATACTAGAGGCTGCTCCGGGTATAGTCAGGTCGACAAGATGTCTGCCTGTAGAGAATACAGTAGTGAGCCAAGTAAGGGGACTGGTGGGTAGAGATACCCCTCAGATCTCGCCTATTTGGAATATACCCTTTTGAGCGCCAATAGTGGTTGATTGTTACTGATTAGTATTTGGGTTTTGTGTTGGTATGAGGAGCAAGTTTTTTTGGATGTGGGGGTGTGTATATATGTCTCGAGCTGTGAGATAAAAGCACATATATGTTTATGTATATATAAATGCGTATAAAAATCTGCAAAAAAGGTCAAAAGATTGTATCTACATAAAAAGTCTAAAACATTTTCACATGGGTAGGATTACTGCAAACTGTCTCAGGTGCCTAAAAGACTGTGCTCTGCAGCATCGTGCGCTGTATAGTATGGTACAGTACGTAAATCACTGGGTTAAAAATTTGGGTCCAAGGGTACCATTATACATATATTTAAAATAACATATATATAATAAAAAATAAAATTAAAAATAATATTTTTCAAAATATTTTTAAAAAATAATAATGTAGTAACGTGGGTTCAGTTACTCACTTCACGAGGGGGGCGGTTTACCAGGATAAGCATAAAACACCTGTAAACCAAGTACCCCCCCAGCCTGGATCGCTTCTAGAGTATTAACGGATGAAGGCAGCAAATCACACGGGTGCTTCTCTTCAAAGGTCTTTATTTGCATAAGTAAGTAAATCCGGCTCAACGCGTTTCGGGACAGGCACGTCCCTTCATCAGGAGCAATATATTGCTCCTGATGAAGGGACGTGCCTGTCCCGAAACGCGTTGAGCCGGATTTACTTACTTATGCAAATAAAGACCTTTGAAGAGAAGCACCCGTGTGATTTGCTGCCTTCATCCGTTAATACTCTAGAAGCGATCCAGGCTGGGGGGGTACTTGGTTTACAGGTGTTTTATGCTTATCCTGGTAAACCGCCCCCCTCGTGAAGTGAGTAACTGAACCCACGTTACTACATTATTATTTTTTAAAAAATATTTTGAAAAATATTATTTTTAATTTTATTTTTTATTATATATATGTTATTTTAAATATATGTATAATGGTACCCTTGGACCCAAATTTTTAACCCAGTGATTTACGTACTGTACCATACTATACAGCGCACGATGCTGCAGAGCACAGTCTTTTAGGCACCTGAGACAGTTTGCAGTAATCCTACCCATGTGAAAATGTTTTAGACTTTTTATGTAGATTCAATCTTTTGACCTTTTTTGCAGATTTTTATACGCATTTATATATACATAAACATATATGTGCTTTTATCTCACAGCTCGAGACATATATACACACCCCCACATCCAAAAAAACTTGCTCCTCATACCAACACAAAACCCAAATACTAATCAGTAACAATCAACCACTATTGGCGCTCAAAAGGGTATATTCCAAATAGGCGAGATCTGAGGGGTATCTCTACCCACCAGTCCCCTTACTTGGCTCACTACTATGTGGTGACAGACCAGGTGCCAAACATGTCAAGACCGACGTTAGTAAAGGGGGGTTCTGTACTGAGAAGGTCAGCAGGGAGGTTAGCCATCTTTTGTGATTGAAACATACACCATAGTTTTTGGCAAGTGACACATACTCACAAGTCTTTTGGCTCCCATTAACCAGAATCCAGCCGTAAAGCGCTTCCAGTGAACAAATTCCCTGATGTTTAGTATTCCCGTGATAGTGTTGCACAAGTAAGGATGCAATATGATTGCTTGAGAGTATTAGAGGAGTACATTCATTACTCTCGAGTTTTGCATTTGAAATACATCCTCCAACTCTCAACAGTCCATTAGCATCTATGAAGGGGTCAAGTCTCCAGAGGGAACTGTCTTTAGGAACACACTTTTGATTTCAGATGAGTCCAAGTTCTTGAGCATATAGATTCCGCCTGGACTGGTCATTTCAGAGATGGATATCCCCCTCAGGGTATATAGTGCCTCAGTAGCTTTGCGTCGGCTATAGCTGCTATTTATATATATCTTTTATGGTAAGGAAATTAGATTTGCCAGTAGGTATCTCTACTATCTAGAATAAGTATTTCTCTGTTTAGATCTGCAGTTCACTGTATTTCATTCTCAGAATACATCTGACCAGGATTGCACTTGCGGTCCACTGTGTTCCATTTACCGGAAACACGTGACCTGATATGCGCTTACGGACTGAGAACCAACTTGCATTCCATTGCCCGGAAATGACCTATCCCAGAGGCCGGAAGTGACATTAACTGACGGGCGACACGGATACATCGGTGATTGGGGGCGGGAAACTTTGAATATGAGGAGTGCTTTTAAATAGGGGAGCATGGTGCGCATATAGTAGTGGGCCTTTGGAGGAGCAGGACGCTCTACTTTAGAGATGTGATGACTAACCGTAAGTAGGGATACACAGTCCCCATTAGTCTATCATTCCTATTATGTCTGGTTGAAATTGAACATGCACTTTCCTGATTTAGGGCATCTAGCATTCGTTGGACCTTCGTGTTGAGTGTAGAAACTGTGAGTCCTGGCTTCAATAGAGGTGGTCACTGGTGGAGGTGGAGGTTTTAGACTCTTGTTCCTTACCACATTTTTTTCTCCTCCACAGATGCCTCCATGGAAATGTAATTTCAGTAGATATAGATTTCGGACCAGTTACTTTTGTTATGGTCTGCATTAGGTTCTAATGATTTTTTGATCTCCTCCTACCATCATTGAATGGCTCCCTCATCATCGTTAATGTATTACGGACACTAATATATCATTACTGGTGGTCCGCACTCAAGGTACGGGTATCGATACATCATTATTGATATCCGGTATCTATGAGCTTATTAACCCCGTTGGGGTATTCTTTTTGTGTATATCAATTTATGGGTGTATTCAATTACGTACACCTTGATGCACTATGTACCTTATGGCTGTCAAATTACAGCATTAGGGTGTATACATAGTCCATCAACTGACCCTATCTTTATAGGAGTATGTGTATGTAACGTTTGTCTTTTCATTTGTACCTTTCACCTGCAGGCACCTATTTAATCCTTACCCTGACATTAGGGCTATTGTAGGACTCTATTAGCCCAGGTTCAAGGACAGGGAGTCCCCACCATAAGGGGTCATCCCTGGGCTGAGCATTAGACCAGGGTGAGTTCATAGGGATAGCCCCCCACCCTTTTTGATACAGATATAGCTGCCTGCCGTGATATCATCTGAGGTTCATTCTCAGTGTCTACGATTCCACGTTTTAGAGTGTATAATTAAAGTATATATATTTTAAGGGTTAGATTACTTGCTGGAGTTGGCTTCAAGTTCTTGAGCATAAAACTTTGTGTTGGATACAACGGATGATAACGTCTCGTGCCTGTGTGAGCCCGTCCACTGTATGAGCCTTGTGACAGTAATGCCAACATTTTCAGTGCTCTGATCCTGTGGGTGTGGTTCTGAAATATTTGGCTATGTGTATCAAGCCAGCTATAGCTCTGTTCACTGATCTCCACATAGAAAACTTGTTAAATCGTTTGGATCCAAGCTCTTTGTTAGAAATCTCTGCATCAACGTTTGGTTCCGATAGTTCAAACTTGTCTTTCTGAAGAGTGTCAAGGACAGGTTTGTAAAGGAATGGTGGTCCTGTGAGCCATGTGGTATACTTAAGGTGGGCTGCAGGAACGGCTCTTGTAGCAAGGTCTGCAGGGTTGAGGTCAGTTGGTACATAGTGCCATTGGGTAGGCTGTGTAGACCTCCTGATTCTTTGAATTCTGTTATGAACATAGGCACAAAATCTCCTAGTCTCATTGTAAATGTAACTCAACACTACTTTGCAGTCCATATAAAATACTGTACTATCAAGATTTACATCTACTTCAGACACAAAAATATCTGCTAGCTCAACTGCTGCACAAAGTACCAATCTTGGTATGATAAGCTCATGACTTGGTGCCAGGTTTGCTTTGCCCATTGTAAAGTCAATTTGGACCTGGCCTTTAATGTTTATATTTTTAAGGTAAACAACTGCAGCAATTGCTTTTACTGAGGCATCACAAAACACGCACAGCTGCTTGGACTGAACCTCAGCAGGAGAGAATTGGGCATATGGCATATGTATACGTTAGATAATGCTTTTAGAGAGTCTCTCTAAAAGAGTGCCACTTTTTCTGAGGGAAGTGGTGAATCCCAATCATATACATCTGTGGTTAGCTCCCTGAGCAGAGTCTTACCTTGGATGATCACAGGAGCTGCAAATCCAAGTGGATCGTATAGACTGTTGATGGTGGACAGGACTCCACATCGTGTGAAGGGTCTCTGTTTTTGGTCGACCTGAAATGTAAAGGTGTCAGACTTGAGGGCCCAGCTGAGCCCTACGCTGTGCTGCATGGGTAATGGGTCTGTTGTCAAGTCTAGATACTTCAAATCACTGGCATGATCTTGAGTAGGAAAGTCCTCCATAATAACGTTGCTGTTTGAAGCTATCTTATGCAGCCTGAGGTTTGAACAGGAAAGCATACTTTGAGTCCTTTTGAGTAGACCGATTGCGGCCTCTGGTGAGGGATGGTGAGGGAAGCAACTTTAAGCCATGATCTACATAGAAGTCTCTTTCAACAAACTTCTTAACATCCTCTCCATAGACTTTTGCACCTTCTAGGGCAGAAAGTCTGAATCCATAATTAGCAACGGCAGGAGATGGGCTGTTGCCAAAAACATGCACCTTTATGCGATATTCAATAATGTCTTGGGTAGGGTCGTTGTCTTTGAACCAAAAGAATCTCAAGAAGTTCCTGTACTCTTCTTTAACTAGGAAACAATTGAACATTTGTTGTATGTTGCCAACTACAGCAATGGGCTCTTTGCAGAATCTGATGAGGACACCGAGAAGTGTGTTGTTGAGGTCTGGTCCTGTCAAAAGGACATCATTGAGGGAGACTGCCTCATATTGTGAACTAGAGTCAAATACCACTCAGATTTGTCCTGGCTTCTTGGGGTGGTAAACACCAAAGATTGGTAAGTACCAGCATTCTTCCTTTTCTTTTAGGGGTGGAGCTACTTTTGTATGACTGTTCTCCAATATCTTGTCCATGAATAAGAAAACATATTCCATAATTTCTGGTCTTAAAAGGTAGTGGTGCAAACCCAGGTGTTTGTTTTATACTTGAAGAATCCTTGCTCTATTATGTTTAAAAAGGCCTTATCTTCAATAGAAGGAGCTATCTTGTAGTCTTCCTTTGTCCTCTGGAACACCTTGCATCCCAAGTGGCCTTGGTCTTCACCACAAGGATGGTTCTCGATTTCTGAAAAGTCAGGATACAACACACTTGTCGGCTTCTCAGTTACAAGGAATCGGTTAGGACAAGGCTGGAAGAGGGATGGACGTCCGTTCGCTAAAGTATTTGTGTAAAGAGAATTCACTGTGGTAGGCTTGTGAACATTTCCTAAGCAGACATCACCTATAATGACCCACCCCAGGTCAAGCTTCTGGGTATATGGAGAATCGTGAGGACCGTTTATTTGTTTCCTCACCTTGTGGATTCTTATGATATCTCTTCCTACCAGAAGTATTATTTGAGCCTCTGGGTCGAATGCAGGTATGAGATATGCTATGGATTTTAGATGTCCATAATGTAATGCTGCCTCAGGTGTAGGAATCTCTTCTCTATTATTTGGCATCCAATTGCATTCAATCAAGGTAGGTAAAGGTAGGGATGCTTCACCATTTATGGATTCGATTTGGAAGCCAGTAGCTCTTCTGCCTTTTTCTTCAGTCACACCTGTGCAAGTTTTAAGTGATTATGGAGAGCTGTGTCCTTTAATATTGAAGATATCAAAGAAAGTAGAGTTAGCAAAAGATCTATTACTCTGATCATCAAGGATAGCATACAACCTTATCGCTTTCTCTTTATGTCCAATAGGATAAACTGGGACAAGACAGATCTTGGAGCAAGATTTGTTACTAAGACCTTTTCCGCAGACTTCGGTGCACTGGGGTGTCACTTCATGAGGGATTGGGTCTCTCTCCTCCCCACCGTGCTCTACAGCCTGTTCTGAGGGTGTGAAAGTCCATGGAGCTGGCCCACGGTGTAAGGCTGTATTGTGCTCTTCACTGTTGCATTCAGAGCATTTGATGATTATGGTACAGTCTTTTGCAAGATGAGAGGTTGATGCAGAACACCTGTAACAAATGTGGTTCTCCTTGAGGAAAGTTTTGCGGACCCTGAGAAGTTTTTCTCTAAATCCTCTGCATTTCTGCAATGAGTGTGGTTTCTTATGTAGGGGACATTCTCTGTATGGGTCTTTTGTTGAGATCTTCTCAGTCTCTGAGGTACTGTAGGTTTTGTTTGAGGGGTCTTTGGAATATACACTGGTCTTGTGTACTGCAACAGGTGTATCGTTCATGTTATGGAGTAAGACAGACCTACCTGGTTTGGGGTAAGTGGAGTCAAAGCTGGGATCATTCCTAGTCTTTGCTTGCTGGTGCACGAAGTCCACAAAGAAATAGAATTGAGGAAATGGGACGTTGTGCTGTTGCTTGTATCTGGAACCTTGAGCAATCCACTTCTCTTGCAGGTTATAAGGTAGTTTTTGTACTACGGGGTTTACACCACGTGCAGTATCTAAGAATGCCAGCCCTTGTAAATCTACTTCAGCTTTGGCAACTTGGAGCTCTGTCAGCAGATCACTCAGTTCTCTCAGTTTCTGGAACCCTTTGTTCTGGATTTTGGGGAAATCCTCAATTATTTTTAAGAGTTTGTTCTCTATCACTTCTGGTGAGCCGTAACAGTCCTCAAATCTCTCCCAAATAATGTTTAACCCAGTGCTTGGGTAGTAAATATTAATGGCTCTTATCCGTTTTGCATGCTCTGCCGATTCATTTCCTAGCCACTTCACAAGAAGATCAATTTCCTCACATGCAGACAGATCTAGGTCTCTTATTGTATTTCTGAATGATGAGCTCCATGACCCAAAGCTTTCAGGTCTGTCATCAAACTTATAGAGCCCCTTGGTTATTAACTCACATCAGGCAAGGAATTATAGGAACTCTGACATACCTGGTTCTTTGTTCGGTGGATTGTTGCTGTAGTAGTCACCATATACTTGTTCTTTCTTAAAGAATTTGACTATACTGTGATCATTTGTAGGTCTGAATGCAGGTTGCGTTGGGAGTTAATGTCCTATGAAACTGTTGTCTTGGTCAAAGCGGGCTTCTCCAATAGGGGTTGACGCTGTTTTTGGACTTGAATTTTGTCATCTGACTCTGCATGCTGCATGACGTAATCTGAAGTACGTTGCAAGTTATCGTTATAATCAGGTTCAGGCCCAACTATGCTTCTGGGTCTATTACTTGCAAAGTTCCCTGCTTCTTCTAACGCTCCTGCCTCTGCTACAGCGGCTGCAGCTTCCTTTTCCACAGTTAGTTTTTACAGAGCTGCTTGTTGTTCAGCCAGAGCTGCTTGCATGTTTGCTTCCATGCAAGCTTTCTCCACTTTTAACTGTCTTTCTTGCTCGGAAAATGTCACTTTTAACTGTCTTTCTTGTTCAGAAAATGTTGCACGGGTTTTGGCGGCTTCAGCTTTTGTGCGGGCAATGGCAACTGTGGAGCTACTCACTGATCTCTTTGAACTTCTGGAGCTAGCCGAGATGCGAGACCTTGTCTCGTACAGTTCGGATTCTCTTGACGACATAATGACACTGCGAACAGGTTTGCACACTTGAAACTGTTGTGGATTACGATGCTGCACTTCACAGGGTTCAGTACCATACGGTCCAGCCTGTTGGAGGTTGTTGACTCGCAGGGTTTGAGGAATCACAGTTCTAGTGTCTAGTGTCATGGTGGGGAGTGGGGGAATCAGCCTGGTCAAAAGGAGTAATAAGGGAGCTGGTCACCTTCCACTGTATCCCTAATCCTGTCCCTGACTCCCCACCATATGAGCGGACCCCAATGGTAGGACAACTCATACTCAGGATTCCTAGAGCAGGGCAGAAACGACCTATTGATCCCAGTCGTGGAGGAACAGGAGTCTCTATCTGAGGCCAGGCTGCAAGGAGAGGGGAACACATACAGCTTATGGAGATGGCAGGTAAGCAAAACCAATAACACACTTATCTGCCACAGACACACTGACTAGAAACCGTGCACAAGTGCTGCTGTCCACAACAACATTAAAGGACACAGCACACACCACAAACCACACAGGAACCCGGGACATCCATAGCTGCAATAAACTTGAGACAGGGGACTGTCTAACAAACATGACACCAAACACCACCAGACATGTAACACCAAACTAGACATACAAACACCCTGAGCATAACCCACTCCATACAAATATGGACAGGAAGGGAAGGAGACACGGGGAGGACATTGAACATCTATGACCACAAGGGTGGCCCTCACTGGACAGATGGAACACCCTGGACTGGAGAAGAGCTCCAGCACCAATGACAGCTGAAGTACCACTGACTCCAGCCAGGGAGCCACAGGGGATAAAACCCTAGTGACCACAACCAGTCAGGGAGTTAATCCTTACAACACTAAACAGATGGAGGCTACAACTAAAAGGGGAAGTGAACACACAAGCATACCAAACACATAACCACCGGCAACAGCATGCGTGGCAACCATGTCACGGCAATCACCCAGAAGGCCGAGACACTGCCACTGCATGCTCTCATAGCAACACGTTGCCGCGGGAAACCGCAAGTGTGGCAACAGTATCACAGTGTACACCGTAGGCCGTGACATCTAGCTTGTAAGAAGCCGGTCAGGGAGTCGCAGTTCCTCGTATCTAGCTCGTAAGCAGCTGCTGTTTTACTGTTCTGTCCTCCTTATATGTGAAGGTACATAGCTTGACAGACAGCTAAACCTTATCCCGACAATGAATTGACAATGGAGAAAGATGAAGTAGACCAAACTTGTAGTGTGAAATATCTGCAATTGTATGTAAAACGGCCACCACAGAGAATTATACAGAAACCATATTAACTATGTATGAAAGTTATGGATAAATTAACAATAAACTTGCTGAAGGCATGACACAATTTCATACCTCTAATATGTATATTAGATTAAATTTTCACTCTTATGTAACAAAAGCTTGAGGAAATAATATAGCTTCCACATCTTGCTCGCCACCCTGTAGCTGTTGGGGACCCGCATAGATGAAGTTCCATGGAGGAGAAAGTGGAGAAGTAAGAGGAGTTGATGCAGGGTGACATGGAGCTTCCCCAATTACAGCTAAGGATGATTCTAATGATGATGATGATGGTTAAGACAACACTGGGCATTACCCACCACCACAGTTATGACTACTGTATAGACATACTTTTGACCATTGCTATCAAAACAAAATGAGGGAATGTTTTCTTGATGCCAAAAGGGAGGCAAAATTGTTGCATTATCAGGATATGCTCTGTTTCAGTAAAAGTTCGGGTTCGGTGCTCAGGTAATATTAATATACTATCGGATCATAGTTTTCTCCAATCCGATGGTATATTTTAACTTAAAGAGCGTCCCCATCACCATGGTAACGCCTCTTCATTAGAATAAACCATTGGATTTGAGTTAGATTGTGAAAACTCAGATCCGACTGTATATTCTAACACAGAGGCATTCCCATAGTGATGGGG